>NC_034009.1:14113785-14157847 GCF_000346465.2 Prunus persica
GGTGTTGCAGAAGCCAGAAACTTCTGGGAGGCTGATTAAGTGGGCCATTGAACTTGGCGAGTTTGATATCCATTACAAACCCCGCCCGGCTCTAAGGGGACAGGCCGTTGCTGACTTCCTATCCGAATTCACGGAGCCCCAAGCTTCCGCAGCTACCCAGCTCATAACCGAACCCAATCCCCCTCCCAGCCAGGACCAAACCCCCACCGAAGGCAATCTCGACCTAACCCAGCCCCTGTGGACCTTATTCGTAGACGGCTCTTCTAATGCCCAGGGCTGTGGGGCTGGCCTCGTTCTCATCTCCCCAGACAAGGTTGCCCTCGAGTACGCCCTTCGCTTCAAATTCCAAGCCTCCAACAATGAGGCCGAATATGAAACACTCTTAGTTGGTCTTCGATTAGCCAAAGAGATGGACGCCAGGCAAATTCAGATATTCAGCGATTCACAACTCGTGGTCCACCAGGTCAACCAGGACTTCACGGCTAAGGATGCCTCTATGACGGCCTACCTCCAGCACGCTCGGCACTTGCTGGCGACCTTCCACGCCCACTCTATCAAGCAAGTGCCGCGCTCCGAGAATAGCCATGCCGATGCACTAGCCAGGTTGGCATCAGCCTTGGAGCAAGGAATGGGTCGCCACATCCACATCGAGTTTTTGGCCCAGCCCAGCACACAAGCCCCACTCATCTGCACTATTGATCACAGCCCTACATGGATGGACCCCATCCTCCAGTTCTTACAGAACCAAACACTACCGGCTAATCCGGCAGAAGCACGACGCGTTCGCCATCGCTCTGCCCGTTACCTGATCATTAACGGCTCCTTATACAAGCGGGGTTTCAGCCTTCCTTACCTCCGATGCCTGACTCCAGAGGAGGGTCACTATGTCCTCCGAGAAATCCATGAAGGCATATGCGGTAATCACTCGGGCGCACGCTCGCTGGCCCATAAGGCAATCCGCCAAGGATACTCCTGGCCATCGCTCCACACTGACGCCCAGGAATTCACCCAGAAATGCGACAAGTGTCAGCGATTCGCCAACATTCCACAACTCCCGGCTGAACCGTTGACTGCCATCGTCAGCCCTTGGCCATTTGCCCAATGGGGACTGGATCTCATTGGACCTATGCCAGAGGGCAAGGGCCAAGTCAAGTATGCAGTCGTGGCCGTAGACTACTTCACCAAGTGGGCTGAGGCCGAGGCCTTGGCCACCATCACTGCGGCTCGCATCGAATCCTTTGTGTGGCAAAACATTGTATGTCGCTTCGGCATCCCCAACTCCATCGTCACCGATAATGGCCGGCAATTTGACAACGCCAAATTCAAACAATTTTGTTCCAACCTCAAGATTCGTCTGTGTTTCGCCTCCTCAGCCCATCCTCAGTCCAATGGCCAGGTCGAAGCCGTGAACAAAATTATCAAGAAGACCCTCAAGACAAAACTTGACAAAGCCAAGGGCTGCTGGCCAGAACTACTCCCAGAAGTACTCTGGTCATACCGCACCACCTTCCGCACATCCACGGGTGAAACACCGTTCTCCCTATCTTTTGGAACCGAGGCCGTGGCTCCGGTAGAAATTGGCCAGCCCACATACCGAACCTCCACTTACGATGCCACGGCCAATGACGAGCAGTTGGCCCTCAACCTCGACTTCATTGATGAGCTCCGGGACCAATCGAGCATGCGTAATGTCGCGTACAAACAACGGATCGCCAAATATTACGACTCTCGAGTCAAGCCCCGTGCTTTCAAAATTGGGGACTGGGTCATGCGCAAAGTTTCCTTGGCTACCAAAAATCCCAACGAATGTACCCTCGGCCCTACATGGGAAGGTCCTTATGAGATTATCAAAATCTGCCGCCCCGGCACTTATCAGCTTCGTGATTCCACAGGCAAGACGCTGCCTCACCCGTGGAATGCTGAACACCTCAAGTACTATTACAAGTAAACATATCTAGACCCTAGGACAATACTTTGGTCTTGATTATTTACTGTAAGGTAGAAGTAAGGTATCTAGACCCTAGACCACTTGTACCTTCTGCCTTTCGGCACCTATTTAAATGAAACGCCTGACTCCGGCTCATTTTCATGCATTCACATGGCTATTACTTTACTAGCACAATTGATATCACACAAGTCTCATATCATAAATAAAAACACCCTTGCTCCAGGCAAGGACAAGTGTTCATACATAAACAAAATAAACTGTTCCAACACAATCACTAAAGTACAAAATCACTATAACACATAACGAAGGCAACGCCTTCAAGACTCGGTCAACGGGGCATCCTCAGTGGCCGGCTCAGCCTCTGGTGTCAGGGCGCTAGCATCAGCAGGAGGGGTCTGAGCAGGAGGCTCGCCACTGGTGTCAAAGTTAATCTCCACCGAGGGGTTGAACCTAACCAACCTATCTTCCCAGCGAAGCTGCTCATCAACCAGTCGGTCCATGATATAGCTCTTCAGCTCCTCTGAGGATCGAAAGGACTCAATCGCCTCGACTCGGGCAGCAGCCACCTTCTCGGCCTTCGATCTCTTCAGCTCCTCCACCTCCTTGGCCAGGGCCGCCTTTTGAACCAACAAGGCGTTCTTCTCTCGGATGGCCTCCTGCGCCTCTGCCATTTTGCTCTTGGCTAGCCATCCCGCCTCTTCAGCCTCTGGATCTCCTTGTCAGCCTTGGCCATACTGACGTACATCTCGCCAAAGGCCTGCAAAACAAAAACCATGTTAGTCAATCCACACAAAAATAATCCAACACAAATACATTCAAGAATGGCCTAAACACTTACATAGGCAGAGGTGAGGATCGTCTTTTGGGCCCGGTCAATGAAGGAAGAAGCTGGAGTCCTCGCCAGAGCCTCAGGGTCGCTCTTCACGCCTTCCAGGAAGACGTTCACTAAAGGCACCTCCTGCCGGTGCATAGCCAGGTTGACCTCCTTCTTCTGCTGGCGTAGCCTGCCGAAATCTACCTTCTCTACCCCTTCAGCGAACACGTCCTCCATGCCGAAGGGTAGCTTCGGCGGTGCCTGCAGATCAAAGGGCGGAAGTCTCGGCCCTGACCCCATCACATGCTGATGAGCCTCCTCCAAGGCTTTCCTTTTCCCCAGCACGTCCGCGACCCGACCCTCATCATCATCCCTGGGTCGTTTTCCAGCACTCTTCTCAGCTTTCTTGGCCCGAGACTCCCTCAGCCGCTTTTGCATCTCGGCCTCATCAATGTCTACAGCCACCTTCGTGTTCCCCCTTATGATGCCAGCCACTGTCCAAACAAACAAAACAACTACATTAGTCCCAACCACAAAAGGCCCAGCACACAACTCATAAATGTGCCCCAGGTACTTACTTCCTTGAAGGAGTCCGGACTCAAACAAATTCTTCTGAGTGACTAGGTTCTCGCACTCGCGCTCGGTCTCCGACAGCTGCGCCCTCACCCACTCAACCTCGTCTTCCTGCTCCTTGGAGATAGGCCCCCACTTCACTGAACCTGCACCAAAGGTTAGATACTACTTAGCCATTTATACTGGCACAGACAAAATAGAGAACCAAGAACAAGAGCTACAGCAAAACACTATCAAACATCAAACAGTCTTAAGGAATGGGGCCAAGGACCTATAGACTGGAAGTGGGTAGGAATGTGTTGGACAACGCTCTTTCCTGGCGGACTCTCCCAGTTCCCATAAGCCATGCACCACCTGTTCCTCCAGGACTTTTGCGTAGTTGGCTTGTGCCCAATAAAATAGCCTCTCTCCCTCGCCTTTCGGCAATTCGCCTGTACCCAGCCAAAATTCCCCTGCTGCTTCGAAATAGAATACAAGTACATGAACTGCTCGAACGTTGGCTCCCCTAACCCAGCCAACCACCAAGCAATATACACCCCATGAAGAAGAATCCAAAAGTTGGGATTATACTGCCCCGGTGCATACCCCAACTTGGCCAACATCATCTGAACCCACGGATGAAACGGTAGTCTGAAGCCATGCCGATACATATCTGTAAAAATCATCACGGAGCCATCCGAAGGATATCTGACTACATCAGCCTCCGTGGGTAACCTCAAGCCCACATAAGCTGGCACACAAAAATCTTTCCGCAGCTGGGCCAACTTCGCTTCTGTAAGCGTATTCCGCCTCGGCAATGGGACACCAACCCGAATGTCTACTCCCTCTGAAATTGAAGCCCCGGCTATACCCACGGACCCTGATGGTGATGCCTGGTTACTCGAACCCACCTCTTGCGTATGAGGCAAGGCTAGAACCCGGTTCGCTATAGCCTCTAACTCTATGTAATTCCTCTGCATCTCCCTATATGCAGCCGACCCAGAGTCTACTGATGGCTCACCCCCCTCAGTCCCACGCCCTATCATCCTACTTTCTATAATGCCTTCTACCATACCCTCTGTCCCTGAACTCTCCTCTTCAGAACAAATATATTGGCTGGGCTCTTCACTCTCAGTGTTATCCCCACCAAAGGCAGGAGGGTTAGGACTTTCTCTATCAGACCTTTCAGACATCTACAATATGCACAAACAAGAAAAAGGAACTAATGCACATGCAGAGATGATTGAACCACAACAACAAAAATTTGCCAAATCTTCATACCAGGCAAGAATTCTACATGTTCACACATATGTTCAACGTGTTCATCATGTTCATGCTCATGTTCAATGTGTTCTTCCTAGCCTTCAACATGTTCATGCAAAACAATACATTTCAATTCAAGGGTTCTAGCGAAATAAGGTCTAACCTTGTTCGTAGCACCACGAATGGATCGCCGGAAATCACCTCAGTCACAAGCACCACCACAAACTAATCGCCAGAAATCGCCTCTCCTCCCCTTCAAATTCTCACAATTTTTCTCAACTCAACTCAAGTGTGGTGCCTTCACCACTCCAAGTTCCTATTTGTAGCCAACTAAGGGTACCCACGCCTCGTTTCACGAGCAAACCCTAGCACCATTTCATATTCCCTCCTAAATCCCTTGTACCTACACACAATTTGAAATTCAATTTTCAAATATACAAACAAGAAACAATAAACAATCGGGAGAAATTTGGGGACCTTGCCGAACGGCAAGGCCCGTGCAAACACAAAATGGAGACCCCAAAATTTCAAGTGTGCTAGCCTACTTCATAAGCCCAATCCTATTACAAGGCTAGGGCCCTAATTTGTTTAAGGCTAAGCCCAAATTTGATCAAGGCACCCAAATACATTTCACAACATATATCATGGCTCGACATGCCGAACGGCAAGCCCCGGGAAGCAACAAATAGGGAACTCACCTGCCTTATGGAGGGTCTAACTCGAGAGGCTAAGTGACAGCACAAAAACCCCGCTCCTTTTCGGCCAAACCACTCTCCACACCGAGCTATTTTTCGGCCCAGCTATTTTCGGCCCAACTATTTTTTCGCCCCAGCTATTTTCGGCCGTGCTCTTGCCAATGGCCTAGCTCCAATTTCGCTCGGGCCTATCACCTTTGATCAACACAACGGTCCAAATAAAATCTGCTCAAGGCACCCTTGCCGAACTGCAAGGGCTATGCAAGCATGAAATACGAGGGAAAGGAGACCATACCGAAGCACACAACCTGCCGAAGCACCTCTCACAGCTGGCAGAACCAGCTGCTGCGCCGAAGACCTTCCTAACCGCCTTGCCGAAGCAGCCGCACAGCCCTGCCGAAGCCTCCAGCCGCAGGACCACTCAGCCGCCGCCAAGTCCTTTGCCGAACGGCAAGACCAGTCGGCAGCACTTCAACCTCCTCGGACAGCACAGCCTGCCTAGAAAACTGCCCAGCCCCTTCGACCCAAGCCTCTTGCCGAACGGCAAGATCAGTCGCGGCTCCCCTTTGATCTCAGCAGCACTTCAACTGCACCTCGGCCAGAACCTGTCGATCGGCACAGCACCACACCTGCCGAACAAGCTGCCCAACTTTCCTTGCCGAAGCCTTAATCACCAAGGCTGTCCAACTCTTTGCGCGACGCCTTGCTCGCCAAAACAGCCAGCCGTCGCCAACCCCTTGCCGAACGGCAATATCAATTGCCGAACTACTCCAGCTGCTGCACCACCCTTGCCCGAAACCACCTGCCGAAGGACTTGCCAAATCTGCACACGGCTTCAATTTCCTCAAGCTGCCCCTGCCGATCGGTAGGCTTCAGCCAACCCTTCCAAGTTTGTGCAGCTTGCCGAAGGACAACCCGAAGATCACCAACCGCAGCCTGCCGAAGGACCGAAGCCTTGTTCCCTTTGATCGCAGCCAAAATACCTGCAAGCCCAAAACCGTGACTCCAAGGACTTGCCGAACGGCAAGATCAAATTTCCAAGCTTTTTGTTTTCTCTACTCCCAATTCCAAACCCTACCCCAGGTGCCGAATGCAACTTGCTGAACGGCATGGTGGCCATCTCCTAATTTTTATACCCCCTCCTCATAAAGCCCTAGCCCTTCTTACTTGCCGAAGCCCAGCTCGGGCCCAACTCCAGCCACTTGCCGAAGACCCACTCCAAGAAGGCCCGGCCATTCAAAAAAAAAAAAAAAAATTGGCTAGACCCTTGCCGAACGGCAAGGGCCATGGAGGAACTATGGAGAGTCCAAAATTTCCAAATGGCCCGGCCATTCACCAAAAAAAAAAAAAAAAAAAAAAAGGGAGCTAGACCCTTGCCGAACGGCAAGAGCCATGGAAGAATTGGAGTCTCCGAAATTTTCCACAAGACCTGGCTCCTTCGAAAGTCTGGCTCCCCTACTGACCCAGCTCCCATCTTATCTGCAACATGCCCAAGTACCCAGGTACCCAGCTACCATGTGTTGACGCAACTCCTAGCTTGCCAACTTGGGGGACTAGGGAGTGCCCTACGACTCCAACGAAGCTGGAATGCTCGGTTACAATTACAAAACTCACAAGTTCCCAACCCAGAAGTTACTTCTCGACCGCGAACTTGGGGGACTACTGTTTACACCATAATGAACCGAGCAGACCCAGCACCAAAGTGACTAGCACCAAGGCAGCCACGCCTTCTCCTGTGCCGAAGGAAGACACACTTCCGAGGTGCCAGACACCTACCAAAGCTCCCAGCTGCCAAACCTAATCTCCAGGACACGTGTCGCCACCACAACGGCTTGCACAAAGTCCCACATTGGAACTTTGTGCAAACCTCCTACTCTCACCTCCCTATAAATAGGGAACAGTACCCAGGTAAAAAGGACAACTATTCTCCCACTTTTACTATTACTCTGCCAGAATTACTACTTGTAACTGACTTAGGCATCGGAGAGTCTTCGGCCGGCACCACACCGGTGTCCGAAGCTTAACGATTGCTTCTCCCACTTTGTCTTCTGCAGGTTTCCCATCAACCTATATTTCACCAAGGCCCTCAGCTCTCTTCCCTGCTGAAGACCCCGCATACCTAATCACTAAGTTGGACTCACTATTGGCCGGGCCATTTTGAGCATCAACAAACTGTTTTCTACTTTGTAAGAATGTTATATGTGGATCTGAATCTCATGCTTCTAAATCAAGAGAATTGGGACTCTTCGTAACTGTGGTTTAATAATGCACAAACAACATTTTGACAGTGTGTCACTGATGCTCAAATAACTTTTCACAGGCCAAAGAGCAACTTGAAAACTTGTATAACGAGGTAAATTACAGAGAACGCCATTTATTTCCTATCTTTTGTTTTTTGTTTTTGTTTTTATATTGTTTATCTTTCTAATTTTAAATGCAGATTAGAATAACAGAGGATTGTACTATCGAGAGATGATACTGGTTCCACTAAGCTCGGTGATTATATCTGAAAGGCACCACATAAAACATAGCCTGAACCAGACTAGCATTCTGGACAGAGAGATGGACCTCAGTCCCCAAGATTCGGGCTGATGATGGAGGGCAGATGAGGCAACTCAAAGGGTTAATAATGCAGAGAAACAATGTATTAGCAAATGAATTAAGAGGAAATGAAATCAACTAATGATCAAAATGATGGATCTTATTTTTCATGTTCTTCAGGAATTGGTATTATATGGATCTCATCTCAGTTTGAATGTCTAGGAACTTTGTTTTTGACAGAGGTTAGTGCCTTGTGAAATTGCTAGAGGAAATGCTGATCATGGATAATTTTTGGAATGCATTGTGTTTTATGCGTATTTTAAGTATCAACATTATCTACAAGAGACTCTATGAAAAGAAAAGAAATTGGATGTGATTTTATAATGTTACTCAATAAACAATACAAAAAATAAAACTAATTAGTTACCAATATTTTCACAAACAATTGGTCAATAATATGGGCATGTAACCCATGTTTTATTGAACAAATTGTGTGTTTCAAGTTCGTCGGAGTTCTTTCAACTCTCCTTATGTTGAATCCGATACTAGTCACGATCAATTCAAGCTCACCAGAGAAAAACCGCCACAGCAGTCTTGGTGCCCTCAACCATATGTCACCAAACTTTGCAATATGAAAGATAAAGTGTTTGATGAATCACCAAGCCTTTAATTTACTCAGAGTTTTAAACCTATTGACCTCTGTTTTTCCTTTTTGGTCTGGATTTTCCTCCTGGTGGAAGGATTTCAATATGTTTTGTTCAGGGGTTGTTACTTCCAGGAAGGGGCAGAAGTAAAGATGGAAATGAGCGTGAAGATGCATATCACTGGACCATCATAGAGACGGTGATGCACTGGATAGGCACTGAAGTAATTTCAAGCAAGACTCAGGTTTTCTTTCGAACATATGCCCCTGTGATTTGTTCTGTTACTTGAAATAATCCTGTTTCTTTCTTTCCAACGGATATTCTATTGACGATTCAGCATGTGTCTTAGAGATTATTGGGATTATCAATTTTTCATGTCTTATGTTTTCACCAAAATCTTGATCAACCCTTCAAACAAAAAAGAAAAAGAAATGGACTGCATCACTTGTTTTGACCTTTACTGGTGAAGTAAGATACTTTGTGTCCTTTTTTAAAAGCTAAAGTGCTATTTATGAATAATGCAGAGGTGGGGATTGAAAACTGCCACCCGGAGACACTGCCTAAGCTAGAGTCTTCATTGGTGCCTCCTCAATCCTGGGATCATTTCAGGATAGCCAATGCTGTGCTATCAGCTCACTCAAGCACATCAAAGGCAACGAAAATCAATATATTAAACGTGACTTGAATAACTGCACGGAGAAAAGATGACTATTTGGGTCTGGAAGTTCGACCGATGGTGTTCCTTACTATTACATGCCTGCTTTGTTGAAACGTAAATTATTTACTGGTTTAAGTTTGTTAGCTAGACAGGTGTAAGGCTTAGATTTCATTCTAGAGTGTAGGTCTCATAGGTCCTAGCTCATGCCAAGTGTGCAGCTCATATTGCTGACACTAAATTGTATGGCTGAGATCATATTCTCTGCTGTACAAAAGGAATGTTCTGTTAGAAATGAAAAGTGTGTGTACGTTGCATTCAATTGCTATTGGAGCTGAGTAATATTCTCTCTCTCTCTCTCTCTTTCTCTCTCTCTCGCACCATCTCTCTTTTTCTCTGCTGCATTTCTTCAAATACTTTCTCTACAATTCTGAGACTGGGCGCAGGTTCAGATCTGAGACTGCGCGTTGTGCAGAAGTAGCAATTCTTCCCTTAGTTTCTCTATTTCTAGTCTCACATGGCTGGATCTGGAGTGGGAGAGTTACGTGCTCCCATTTTCTATGGCAGCAATTATGATTTATGGAGAATCAAGATGTGTACGATCTTCAAGTCCCACAAACTCCGGGATATGGTGGAAATGGGCTTCGAACCAGTGAAGAAGGAAGATGGTGAAGCTCTGACCACGGCTCAGAAGCTCAACTTGGAAGAAAATATTGCAAAGGATGCTAAGGCATTGGGACTGATCCAGAATGCAGTTTCTGATGACATTTTTCCCAGAATTACTTTGAAGGAGTCAGCCAAGGAAGCATGAGAAATTCTGCAGCAAGAATTTAGAGGAGACAAGAAGGTAAGATCTGTGAAACTTCAAGCTTTTAGAAGAGAATTTGAATACACTCTCATGCATAATGATGAATCTCTATCTGGATATGTCACTAAACTGCTTGAGCTAGTAAATCAAATGAAGGCATATGGTGAAGAGTTAACTGAACAAAGGATTGTTCAGAAACTGTTGATCAGCTTGTCCAGAGAATATGATTCCATTGCTGAAGTTATAAAGGAAACCAAGGATACAGAATCCATAGGGGTCCTGGAGGTTATAGTCTCCCTAAAATCCCATGAACAACGCTTACTAAGGCATAATGAGAGAGTGACAGAAAAGGCATTTTACAGCCTAAATGTAGGGTCTAGAGACCAATCAAACACATGACAAGCTAGTAGTTCCAAGTCTAAGAAGAATTGGAAATCTCAGAAAGGGAAGAAGTGGGATACCAAGTCTGAAAACAATTGCAAGAAGGAAAATTAGACTGAAGGAGCTAAGGTTTCTTGTAAAATTTGTGACAAGTTGCACTATGGTGTTTGCTGCTTCAAAGGCAAACCTAAGTGTTATAAATGTGATAGGTTTGGTCATATAGCCAAAGACTGCAAAGGAAGATCAGATCAAGCTGCTAACTATGCATCACACAAGGAAGAAGAAGGCACTATGTTCTATGCTTACCATGCTGCTGAAATAGTGAAAAATAATGGTGTGTGGTATGTGGACAGTGCATGTAGCAACCGCATGACTTCACATGCATCTCTTCTAATCAATATTGACACCAAGGTCACTGCAAAAGTAAAAATAGGCACTGGAGACTTGGTGCAAGCAACTGGGAAGGGAACTCTGGTAATTGACACAAAATCTGGTCCTAGATACATTAAAGAAGTCATGCTTGTACCAGGGTTGGATGAGAACTTGCTTAGTGTGGGTCAGATGGTAGAACAAGGCTATTACCTATTTTTTGGAAATTCCATGGTGGAGATATTTGATGACAGCTCCATGGAAAACTTAGTGGCAAAAGTTTCCATGACAGGAAATAGATGTTTTCCACTTTCACTAAAGTATGCAAATTCTATAGCTATGAAGGCAGGTGTTGGCATAGGAGGTTTTGGTCACTTGAATCTGCAGAGTCTGAGGTTGTTACAACAACAAGAGCTGGTCTATGGATTACTTGAAATAGGCAATGCAGAGAGAATCTGTCAAGGGTGTGCAATTGGAAAAGCATACAGAGAAGCGTTTGGTAAAGAGAAAACGTGGAGAGCAAGTGTGTCACTAGAGCTGGTGCATTCAGATGTCTGTGGACCTATGCAAACTACTACAATAGGGGGAAATAAATACTTCTTGACTTTCATTGATGAATGCACTAGAATGTGCTGGGTATATTTCATGCAATTTAAGTCAGAAGTGTTTAATATTTTCAAGAAGTTTAAAGCTATGGTGGAATTGCAAAGTGGCTACAAAATCAAGAAACTTAGAAGTGACAGAGGTTGAGAATACATCTCCACTGAATTTCTGCAATTTTGTGATGAAATTGGGTTGGAAAGACAACTAACTGTGGCCTATTCACCTCAGCAAAATGGAGTTGCTGAGAGAAAGAACATGACAATAGTAGAAATGAGCAAGGCAATGATGAATGAGAAGAAACTACCATACATGTTCTAGGGAAAGGCAGTGAATACTGCTGTCTACATTCAAAATAGATGTCCTACAAAGGCTTTAGAGAACACAACTCCTTTTGAAGCTTTTAGTGGGAGAAGGCCTGGAATTAAACACTTAAGAGTGTTTGGTTCCATCTGTTTTTGCCATGTTCCTAGTCAATTGAGGTATAAATTAGCAGACTCAGCTGTCAAATGCATTTTTGTTGGCTATGGCAAATGTGAAAAAGTCACAGCTTCATCTACACCAACAACACATCTTGAAAATATCTCCAGCTCAGTTGAGATGATCACATGAAAGGACCTGCCTCGAATTTTCCAAAACCCGAGGCAAAGCTTGTGGAATTCCCGACATCACCCTGATGTCGGGCCCACTTACTAAAGACCAAGACTTTCTGCCGAAATTTCGGCAGAGTCTCCCCTATAAATTAGACATTTCCCAAAAATTTCAACCTGCATAAAAACACATTTAATATTCCCAACGGGTAGCATGCACAATATAATTTCATGCAAATCACATAAACGGCCTTCGGCCTTCCAATAATTCTCAACTACCAAGCATGCTAGCAAATCAATTCATGCCTTAAACAAGGCAAACGATAAATTCAAATATAAATTATAACTACTAAATTTCCACATACGAGGTTTTAACCTCCTAACACAATCACATCTATGTCTGCGGCTGCATCTAATAACGTTAGGCTGCCTACGTACCCTCACTAAGGGATCAAGCCACACGTAGTTCTTCTATAAAACTTAATTCCACATATAGGCAATACTTTATTTCATTTCTTTGTATTTCACATTATCTCTCCATACGCCGGTACAACCAACGCCACGTATGGGGCCTGTCAACACGCCAGATAACCTATGCCACGTGCGATCAAACCATACTATCACAATATCTCCCCATATGCCGGTACAACCAACGCCACGTATGGGGTCTGTCTCAACGTCGGATAACCTACGCCACGCGAGACCTGCACATCATATCACATATCTCTCTATACGCCGGTACAACCAACACCATGTATGGGGTTTGTCGACACTCCAGATAATCTACGCCACGCGCGACCTCAACATAATATCACATAATCTCCCCATACGCCGGTACAACCAACGCCACGTATGAGGTCTGTCTCAATGCCGGATAACCTACGCCACGCGAGACCTGAACATCATATCACAATATCTCCCCATACGCCGGTACAACCAACGCCACGTATGGGGTCTGTCGACATACCGGATAACCTACGTCACGTGCGACCTCAACATATTATCACATAATCTCCCCATACGCCGGTACAACCAATGCCACGTATGGGGCCTGTCCACACGCCGAATAACCTACGCCGCGTGGGACCTAACTTTCACAGGGTGGTACGTGTAGTGTAACAAAAATCTGGGGATGTGCCTAAGGTAGTGCGTAAAGCACTTCAAACTGACATTCTAGACTCTCTTTATACCTTTACAAACATTTATAAATATATAATTTACTTCTAATATTGTGTAAACCTCAACAATAGTCTAACATTCGTTAATCCCCCTGGGAAGATGAGATTACTCTGGGAGACTCATGGTCAACAAAGGGTCAAACTACCCTAACCCTGGTCAAACGGGCCCACGGGGACCACGACCTCCAAATTTCGATCCGAAAGTTTCTATGGGTTCTGCAAGGTATAGGACACTCGTCCTGCAAGTTTGGTTCAGATCGGACGGTCAGATCGCTACGATCGCACAATCTGACGGTTATTATAAAACATAAATTTTAAATTATTTATTCGGAACATCCGGGGCTCTGATTCACAATCCGTGAATTCCTACACGGTCCTAGAAATACCTAAATTAACATATATTATATTCGAGACCATCCAACGGTCCCAACCTATCGAACCCGGATAACGCACAATATGCGATCGTCCGTTTGATAGTCAAACGACGTTCGAATTGAGATCCGTGAAATCCTACGCACTCGTGACAACCTAAGGATCTCATCGAGACACAGTGCAACTCCACAACCCTCGCCCACGCGCCGCCACACACGCCGGCAGCGTTAGGTGTCCAAAGCGATTACGCATCGCAGGAAAATCTCAAAACCACGGCTCCAAACTCCTCCCTAGGTATAACACCCTATTTGGAGCCACTTTTGTTCTTGGACCTACCCCAAAAACTAATCGGAAGTGGTCGGAATAGCGATCCCAAAACTGGCCGAATTTCAATTCGAGAATCGAATTGGCTACGCTAAGAATCGATCCAATCCTACCGAACAGGCAGCTAGAGCATGAAAAGTAGGTAAGAAACCATACCTCGCTTGTCGGAATCGGTGGCCGGAGGAGAGAGAGATCGACGGCGGCGAAGATCGGACGACACCGGCTGCTTCTTCTCCATTTTTTGACGAAACCATGGCAGTTGGAGGCGGAATTCGGCTGAGGCTGGAAGAGGGCGACGCCCCAGTCATTTTGGTACCGGCCCCGTCCACAGCCGTGGCCGGTGACCGGAGTTTCGAGGAGAGAGAGAGAGAGAGACCGACGGGGGAGAGAGAGAGAGCTCGCTGGAGGGAGGGAGAGAGAGAGAGAGAGAGAGAGAGAGAGAGAGAGAGAGAAATCAGATTTTTATAAAAATCCCATTTTGAAATAATTACGATTATGCCACTGGATTTCTTTTGACCATATCTCTCTCGTTACAACTCCGATTCGAGCGCACTACGTGTTTACGAACTCGTCTCAGTACGACCTATCCAAAAATACTAGTCACCGCCCCAAACTCTCTTTGATTAAAAAAATGACCAAAATGCCCTTATCTCAAGGGTAAATTCTGTAATTTCCCTTAAATAATTTAAATAACTTAAATAAAGGGTTTAATTTGGAGTCGGGGTGTTACATCACAGATGCTTCAAATGTTCATTCATCAGATGAATCACCGAGTTCTACACCTGTGAAGCTCAGAGATATCACTGAGATCTATGCTAGATGCAATATGAGCATCATTGAACCAGAAAGTTTTGCTGAAGCTTCAAGGGATAAAGCTTGGAATAAGGCAATGAAGATAGAAATGGAGATGATTGAGAAGAATGGAACTTGGGAACTAGTGGACAGACTGAGTGATAAACCTGTAATTGGTGTTAAATGGGTCTATAAAACGAAATTGAACCTTGATGGCTCAATACAGAAGCAGAAGGCTAGGCTGGTGGTCAAAGGCTATGCACAGAAGCCTAGAATTGATTTCAATGAGACTTTTGCTCCTGTGGCCAGACTTGACACCATCAGAACCCTCATAGCTTTGGCAGCTCAAAAGAGATGGAAATTATACCAGTTAGACGTTAAATCTGCATTTCTAATAATGGTGTACTCAAAGAAGAGGTTTATGTTGATCAGCCTAATGGATTTGTGTTTCCAAACTATGAAGATAAAGTGTATAAACTGAAGAAAGCTCTGTACGGTTTGAAATAGGCTCCAAGAGCCTGGTATGAGGAGATCAATGCCTACCTCATCAGCTGTGGATATGTCAGAAGCACAAGTGAGGCCACATTGTCCTGCAAGACTAAGGAAGACTCTGGAACTCTAATTGTCTCAATCTATATTGATGACATTGTGTATACAGGAAGTAGTGGGGAATTGATTGTAGAGTTCAAGTCTGAAATGATGAGAAGGTATGAAATGACTGACTTAGGTCTTTTATATCATTTCCTTGGCATGGCAGTGATTCAAACTAAATCCTACATTTTCATAAATCAAAAGAAGTATGCGCTGACATTGCTGAACAAGTTTGGCTTGAAACAATGTAAGCCGGTTAGTACTCCTCTTGTGGCAAGTGAAAAATTATGCAAGGATGATGGAAGTGATCCTGCAGATGAGAGTGAATACAGGCAGATTGTGGGTAGTTTGTTATACTTGACAGCTCCAAGACCTGACATAATGTTTGCAGCTAGCATATTAGCTAGGTTCATGCATTGTCCAACTAAGAAACACTATGGAACAGCTAAGAGGGTGCAGAGGTATATCCAAGCACAATTGATTTTGGTATAGAATATCAGAAGGGAAAAGAAGTTTTCCTAATTGGATTCTGCGATAGTGACTGGAGTGGAAGTCAAGATGACATGAGAAGCACCTCAGGCTATGCTTTCTCTTTTGGCAGTGGAGTGTTCTCTTCGACATCAGTCAAGCAACATAGTGTTGCTCTCTCCACAGCCGAAGCTGAGTATGTCAGTGCAAGTGAAGCTACTAGATAGGCTATATGGTTGAGGTTTGTTCTAGAGGATTTTGGAGAATTGCAAACTGATACAACTCCATTAACGGTGGACAATACTTCAGCTATTGCAATGACAAGAAATCCAGTCTTTCATCAAAAGACCAAGCACATAAATAGCATGTACCATTTCTTCTGAGATGCTCTACAAGATGGTATAGTGGATTTAAAATACTGCAAGTCTGAAGAACAAGTGGCTGCCATTTTTACCAAAGCTCTGCCTAAAGATCAATTCAACTATTTGAGAGGATTACTTGGTGTTAAACCAGTTAACAATTTAGAAGGGAATGTTGAAATGTAAATTATTTACTGGTTTAAGTTTGTTAGCTAGACAGGTGTAAGGCTTAGATTTCATTCTAGAGTGTAGGTCTCATAGGTCCTAGCTCATGCCAAGTGTGCAGCTCATATTACTGACACTAAATTGTATGGCTGAGATCATATTCTCTGCTGTACAAAAGGAACGTTCTATTAGAAATGAAAAGTGTGTGTGTACGTTGCATTCAATTGCTATTGGAGCTGAGTAATATTCTCTCTCTCTCTCACGCACCATCTCTCTCTTTTTCTCTTCTGCATTTCTTCAAATACTTTCTCTACAAGAAAACTCATACATTATCAAAACTCCAACATGCTTAGCATGCTCCACAGGTTGGTGCTCCAGGGATGATAGTGGGAAATCCTGTTATGGATCAAACTCTTTATGGCCAACAGACACATCCTTACATTCCTCAGCCAACATGGCCAGGGTAACAGCAGCCACACAAAGATTCTTGAGTGAGTGTTGATGGATAGTTACACACTTTGCTTGTCATTACAGTTACAAAGTGCTTGTTATTGCTACATGAAAAGATTCTGCAACACGTTGGCTTAAGGTAGTGTGGATATTAGATAATTTAAATTTGTGTTTATAATTTAAGGTTTACAATTAGAAATGCCTGTCTTGGATACAGTACACGTTAGACAGTCTGCTTTATATCCATTTGTTACGCTTACTGGGTTGTTACTTCCACATTGCTGGGGACAATTTAGTAAGCGTCTGGCGACGACAGCTTCTTGTGGTGGTGGACATGAACGAGCAGAGCAATATCCTTTTCTTGGGAGACCAAAGAATCAATTTAAAAATTATAAATAAAATTAATAATTCATGTCAGCAAATTTCATGAATTGATGTGGCATGACCTGCATAAGGTGGTCAGCTAATATGGTCAATTAAGTGTGTTCAAATGGCATTACTAATTTGCAAAACATCCTTATTAACTTCTCAACAAAATAAGTTCTTAATATTTCATACTGAGATGTAAGTACAGATTAATCAGTTGTCAACCCCTCCAACACAATACAAGAGACATTGAAGGAGATGTTTACCTTTTTGCAAGAGATAGTTGTAACACCCCGACTCCAAATTTAATCCCTTATTTAAATTATTTAAGTGAAATTACAAATTTACCCTTGGGGTAGGGGTATTTGGGTCATCTTCTTACCCGAAAAGAGTTTGGGCAATGACTAGTATATTTAGGTAGGTCATACTCAGATGAGTCCGTAAACACGTGGTGGGCTCGAATCGGAGTTGTAACGAGAGAGATATGGTCAAAAGAAACTCAGTGGCACAATCGTAATTATTTTGAAATGAGATTTTTATAAAAATCAGATTTTTTTTTCTCTCTCTCTTTCTCCTTTCTCGCGCTCGCAGCGACAGCCGGCCACATTTTGGCCTGCCGTTCTCTCCTCCGGCCACCGATGACGACGAGGCTAGTACCAAAATGACCGGGCCATCGACCTCTTCCAACCACAGCTAGGTCCCGCCGCTAGTCGCCGCGGTTTCCCCGAAAAATGGAGAAGAAGCAGCCGGTGCCGTCCGAACTTCTTCGCCGTCGATCTCCTTGCTCCGGCCACCGATTCCAATGAATGAGGTATGGTTTCTCACCTACTTTTCATGCTCTAGCTGCCTGTTAGGTAGGATTCGATCGATTCCTAGCGTAGGTAATTTGATTTAAGAATTGAAATTCGGCTGATTTTGGGATTGCGATTCCGGCCACTTCTGGTCAGTTTTTGGGGTAGGTCCAAGAACAAAGGTGGCTCCAAATAGGGTTTTATACCTAGGGTAGGAGTTTGGAGCCGTGGTTTTCAGATTTTCCGGTGATGCGTAATCGCTTTAGGCACGTAGTGCTGTTGGCCCTTGTGGCGGCGCTTGGGCGAGGGTAGTGAAGTTTCACTTTGTCTCGATGAGATCCTTAGGTTGTCACGAGTGCGTAGGATTTTGCGGATCTCAATTCGGACGTCGTTTGACTATCGAACGGATTTTTGCATATTTCGCGTTATCCGGGTTCGATAGGTTGGGACCATTGGATGGTCTTGAATTTATTATATGTTAATCTAGGTATTTCTAGGATCGTGTAGGAATTCACGGATCGTGAATCGGAGCCCCGGATGTTCCAATTTAATAATTTAAAGTTTATGTTTATAATAACCGTCAGATCGTGCGATCGTGAGCAATCCGACCATCCGATCTAGACCAAACTTGCAGGACGAGTGTCCTATACTTTGTAGAACTCATAGGAACTTTTGGATCGGAATTTGGAGGTCGTGGGCCCCGTGAGCCCGTTTAACCAAGTTTGGGTAGTTTGACCCTTGGTTGACCTTGAGTCTTCCGAGATAATTTTACCTTCCTAGAGGGATTATAATGACCCTAATGACAGGCCTTGAGCGTTGTTGAGCCATGTTGACTAGGTTGAGATTTTTTTAGAGTGTTTATTATTATTGTAGGAAACTCTTGGTCCTTATTTTTAAATGAATAGCATGGCTTTGTGATGAAATTGTTAGGCATATGAAATTAATGGTTTATTGAAAACTATTTTTATAATTAATAGTTAATTTAGCATTGTTGGTAAA
Organism: Prunus persica; assembly: GCF_000346465.2. Classification (NCBI taxonomy): domain Eukaryota; kingdom Viridiplantae; phylum Streptophyta; class Magnoliopsida; order Rosales; family Rosaceae; genus Prunus; species Prunus persica. The sequence goes on from NC_034009.1 coordinate 14,132,501, forward strand.
GCATCGGTGATTTGTGGGGTATTTGGTGAGGTTTATACAATATTAGAGTAACTTATATATTTAAATATAGGTATAAATGTATGGAAAAAAGCTTAGAATATCAGTTATACGCACTACCCTAGGTACCTCCCCGGATTATGATTACACTATAAGTACCACCCTGTGAATGTGAGGTCCCACGTGGTGTAGGTTATCCGGCTTGCGGACAGACCCCATACGTGGCGTTGGTAGTACCGGCGTATGGGGAGATTATGTGATAATATGGTGAGGTCGCACGTGGCGTAGGTTATCCGGCGTGTGGACAGACCCCATACATGGCGTTGGTTGTACCGGTGTATGGGGAGATATTGTGATATGATGTTGAGGTCTCGTTTGGCGTAGGATTTTTAGGCTTTGAGACAGACCCTATACGTGGCATTGGTTGTACCGGCGTATGGGGAGATTATGTGACAGTATGTTGAGGTCGCACGTGGCGTAGGTTATTCGGCTTGTTGACAGACCCCATACGTGGCGTTGGTTGTACTGGCGTATGGGGAGATATTGTGATATTATGTGAGATCCCACGTGGCGTAGGTTATCTAGCGTGCGGATAGACCCCATACGTGACGTTGGTTGTACCAGCGTATGGGGAGATTATGTGACAGTATGTTGAGGTCGCACGTGGCGTAGGTTATCCGGTGTGTTGACAGACCCCATACGTGGTGTTGGTTGTACTGGCCTATGGGGAGATATTGTGATATTATGTGAGGTCCCACGTGGCGTAGGGTATCCGGCATGCGGACAGACCCCATATGTGGCGTTGGTTGTACCGGCGTATGGGGAGATAATGTGATAGTATGTTGAGGTGGCACGTGGCATAGGTTATTCGGCGTGTTGACAGACCCCATACGTGGTGTTGGTAGTATCGGCATATGGGGAGATTATGTGAATAATAGAGAGATGAATAAAGGTATTGTATGTGTTGGAATCGATTTTTTAGTAAGGAAGAACTACATGTGGCTTGATCCCTCAGTGAAGATACGTAGGCAGCCTAAGGTTACTAGGTGCAGCCGCAGACTAAATGTTAGTCATATGGTTTATTGAGGTTGGTTCAGACCTTGTCGTTGGTCCTGAGATTAAGGTGAAAACGAGATGTGATTGTGTTAGGAGGATAAAACCTCGTATATTGGGATTGGAAAAGTTAAATGATGCATGTTCAAATTTAGTAGTCATAATTTGTATTTGAATTTATTGTTTGCCTTGTTTAAGGCATGAATTGATTTGATAGCGTGCTTGGTAGTTTGTTGAGAATTATTGGAAGGCCGAAGGCCGTTTATGTGAATTGCATGAAATTATATTGTGCGTGCTGCCTGTTGGGATATTAAATTGTATTTTATGCAGGTTGAAATTTTGGGCAATGTTCAATTTACAAGGGAGACTCTGCCGAAATTTCGGTAGAAAGTCTCGTATCCTTATTCCTTTTTGGGAAAAAGGATATAGTTTTAGAAGTGGGCCGGGCATCGGGGTGATGTCGGGCATTTCCACAGGATTCGTCTAGGGTTTCAGGAAATTCGGAGCAGGTCCTGTCAATAGTAGCTGCTCATGAGCGTCTTCATCATTTACTTCACAACTCAGAACTTTCTGTACTAGGCGCTTGTATTCATTTACATTTGGGGTCAGCACATCCAAGGGATAATCCACTTACAAGATTAAGAGAGTCTGTAACAAGAAAGAGTCCATCCTGGAAAATATTAGGCCATCATCTGACAAATTCATAGCTACAATTTATACTGAAAACTACATATAAGAGAAAAAAGAATGATTAAATACACATCATAAAGATGATGGAGGCACTTTGTGATTGCATACCCCATCTATAGAGCATCAGTGTACTCACGACACCCGCCGATAACAACTATCTTTCCTGAGAAGCATGGAGAGATAAATATACGCTAGATTTTCCTAGAAGATTGGGAAAACAAGACAACAAATTCAAGTTGAAACCAGAAACCAAGCAAGTTAGTTCCCTAGAATCAACATCCAAATCCAAAATGCCGCAGCCTTCCTTAGTTTTCGATCATTGCCTATATTACACAGGATGAAGCACAACAATCATCATTGACAAATAAGTACACAAAGTTAAAGGAATGACATTGGTAACATAGTGTGCGCTTACCGGCCTGAACCTTGTGTTTATTGGGATCAAATCAAGGGTTTGAGTGATTGCTCTCAAATTGTTCACAGCATCAGCCTTCAAAGAGTGAAAATATTTGCCGACACAAAACCGGTACAAATTACAGTTGGTCTAATTTTTTTTTTATTGAAAAAAACAGTGCCTCTCTTGCCAGATAACCATTTTGTTAAACAGAATCCAAATTCTAGTAGCTAAGAATAGGCTAGGCTAAGACAGGCAGACAAAAATATAAAGCAAATAACATCAAAAGATTACTAAAACTAACTGTTTATACCAAAATGAACAGCTTGTAAGGACCAGACACGTGGACAAGATCGAGCCTGGTTATGGTGGCCTTCGGCACCTTGCCTACTGATCCAGCAATTAGGGCAACTCCCTTCTCCAAGACACATGGCATACCCACAATCGACGTCCACAGTCCCACATCGAAATTCTAAACAATATGCACACCTCCCAAGGCCTATAAAAGATGACTACTATCCCAAAATGGAGGTAATCAGAACTTACGACATACTGCCTATCGATCTGTCAGTTTAAGCTAACTATATCCGTACTTACTTAAGCATCAGAGAGCCTTCGGCCGATACCACACCGGTGCCCTAGGGTCTTACCGAGGGTTTGTTGTCTTGCAGATCACGCGCTCTAACGAGACCCCAAAGCGTACCGAAGGCCCAACATCACTAAGTTGAGCGGGAAAGAGGCCGAACCACTTTTTCGCGTCCACACTAACTATCACATCATCAAGTCCTATTCCTCCAAAATGGATGATCTTGATCTTGATCTCAATCAATCTCAGTTTACGTTCAGTCAACCACAGAGAGAGTTTGATACACTTCGTTGGCAATGGCTGCTTCCATGATCTGATGCCGGCCAATTTCCCCACCATTATCCAAGAAGGACTTGATCAATGTCTTCGAGTTTCCCCTCAACAGGGTCACTCCCGGATGAGGTTCTTCTACACGATGCATGAACCCCGCTATGTCCCAAATATCCCAAAACAAAATGTGTGGCATTGCATCATCCCCGTAACCTTGCTCCTTAAACTTGCTGCGTTTTGCCTCATACAGTCTTCCAGGATGTGCTGCAGCCACCAAATCTTACGGAGTCGGTGAACACAAACACCTTCTTGATCATCTGCTCTGCCTTCAAGTTATTATTCATAGCCACTTCCAGAATCAAATCACACACCTGATCAAAATCAACACCCTGGCTGTAGCTGTTGCTGGCGCGGGTAGCCTGGACTTGTTCAGGGCTGATGGGAGTGCAACATTCAGCAGCCTGGCTAACGGGAAGCAGAGTAGTACCATCTTCTTTATCATTATCTCCAGATTCCAATTCCATCCCCAGCTTGTGCTGCTTCAATTTGTCAATATCAAACTTCAACTGCTCCGCCAAGACCTCCATAACCCGGTCGTGCAACAACTTATAGTGCGCGTCACAGTGGAGCCTCTGCGCCGCAGAGTCTTCTCCTTGTTCTAGAAGAAGGCCGTAGAGAATCTCGACAAGTTCCCACAAACGAGCTATCGAGACGTAGAAAGAGCCGGAGCCGGAGCCGGCAATGGAGGGGATGTTGCACAATAGCGTCTTGGGGTGGTTGTGGTGGAGCCAGAATGCTGCCTCGTAGAAGGCTGCCCAAAAATATTTTTCGGCTGGACAATCCTGAGAGTTGAGATTGAAGATGAGCTTGAGGGTGGTTAGGGAATTGTGGGACCAGGCCACCGGCAGTAGTTGCTTCAGATAGTTTAGGGTGGCCTTGTTCTGCTGCTCCCTCTCTTCATCACTGGGCTCGGGTGGTGGGAGACACAGTCCTACGACGTTGTCTGGTGATTTCACGTGGAAACACAGATCATGGCAGGGATCACCGTAGGAAATAGGGGAGATGGAAGAGATGTTCTTGGCCATGGCATTGTCACCCTTGGAGTTGGAAGCCATGAATCTTCTTGCGAGCAGTGGAAGCGGAGGAGGAGTAGGAGGACAGGAGACAAGACTTCTAGAACCCTGATGAAAGTGGAACAGACTTGCACTGGCATTGATTTCTTCGTCGCTAATATTCCTCTAATTCAAATTCAACACTCTCTCTTGATCTTGAGTGAGGAATAGAAGGGTGGTTATATATTCGCCACCTGCTTGGGCACCAAGGATTCTCGAATACATTAGATAAGTATTAGATCTTCACCGAAAGAAATAGGAGATAAGTATGACACAAATATATCTCTGTCTTTTTTTCAGTTTTTGAGTTCCAAAAAAATACTTTCAACTAAGCATAATCAAATGCAACAGTTCCGATCTCTTGGACCACAGGAGTCCAAGAGATTGTGGTCACCCACCGTTGGATATTAATCCAATGGTTCAAAAAAGTTTCTTAAAATGAGTGCAAGAGTGAGTGAACCGTTGAATTTACATCCAACGGTGAGTGACCACAAATCTCTTGGACCTTTGTAGTCCAAGAGATCAAGACTGTTATATGCAAATACTGTCCTTCCAACAACGGAAAAGAAACCTCCTGACATACCAAACTAATGCCGTTTAAAATGTTGTAACAAACTCTTAACGTTAGGTGGGGTGCGGGGCAACCGAAACACTAATGCTTCTGAATTGCTTTTCAATAATGCATCTGAATTCCTCCTGCCATTGGCAGTGGGACTGACGTGTACGAAAGAAAATCCAATGAGGAAAAGTGAAAAAAATCCGAGAAATGTCCCTATGACACAAGATTATAGTGTTGAATTGCCGATAAATATTATGCAAACGCGTCATTCTTTTCCCATTCAATGTTTTTTTTTTCTTCTGATTTTATTTATTTATTTTCTAAATTTTGTAATAAAAAAAAATATAAATGAACATGTCCCTATCTTATAAGGCCACACGTCATAAACCATGACGTTGTGCCTTTCATATGCTATCACATGTCATTTTCTTCAATTTATTATTATTTTTTTATGATTTATCTTCTAAAATTCATTATAATAGAGTGCTGCTAAACGAACCTTAAAATTAACTGAGTACACCCTACTACCAAACTATTTATTGAATTACTAATTTACCCTAATATAAAATGACCAAAAAGGATATATTGAATTGTGAAACAAATAAAATTTTAATAAGTACACTTTACTCACTATATTCAACCCCTATCAGACGTAGAAAAGTCTTCGTATTGCTTGGTGCTCATAAATAACGCAGTGAGTACTAGTTTAGGATTGGTATTAAGAAATTAAAGATTTTGATGAAACTCAAAATCTGAAAAGAGGGCACAGATTCATGTAAAAAGAGAAACTTGGTTTAGGATTGGTATTAGAATGTTGTACTAGGGCTATTTTTGATAGGGTGTACTTAGTTAATTTTACATTTTGATTAAAATATTAGGGTTAACTTAGATTATAGGGTGTACTCAGTTCATTTTAGAGCAACCCTTTCTTTCTTCTATACGCATTTAAATACAGTTTCATTTACAATGTGTTTGGATGAGGAAATTTAAAAGTACAAAGGAATTCTTAAATGACAAAATTTAAAATGACGGAAATTAATGTCTTAGAATCTGTAAAGTTTCTTGTTTGGGTAATGGATTTAAAGTACGGAATTTAGCCTTTATTCGTGAAGTTATCTTTTTTAAAGTTAGGATTTATGACCTCCAAATTCCATGTTTTCTCCCATGTGTAATTTTTTATCCAAATATGGGAATTGGTTCATGTCAATTTAGAAATTCTGACTTTTGTCAAAATCCCAAGTTTATTTCCCTAATCCAAACACATTGTTGGAGCATTTCCAAGGGAGATGTCAAACGCAAAATGTTAAATTTGATGGCTTATGTGACAATTTGACACTTTAGAAAAAATTTAACCATATGATGTATAAAGTTTTAAAAGAGTAAATGATAGTGGGGATTATGACTAAAGAAAAGTTTGACATCAAGTTTTCTAATATGTTATTTTTGACATCTCTTCCAACCTTCAAATCCATGATTTGACTATTCAGTTGGAGCAAATTTAATCTTTAATTTTTGTCATTTCATGTCCATATGACAACTTAACATATTGATTGGAGATGCTCTTAGAATTCAGACAAATCCAAAACACTCATCAAAACATCTCTCTTGACCAAAAACACGTCATCTTTAATATGAAGTTAATTATATATCTATAGGCTAAATTTTAATTTATTATTTATCTGCAGCTAATTATGAAGTTAATTATTTATTGACGGTTGTGTTCCTTTAATTACTTTCAGCAACTAATAATGCATAATTTGTCCAATATAATTTCAAAGTCAACTGTGAGAGTGAGATGTTGCACCTTCCAAACCCAATTTAGACTCCATTGTTTTCCAAGTTGATCCGCTGTGTGGACAGTGGATTTGTTTGTACTACAGTTTATTTCCGAGTCCAGTGCTCCACTCAAACTATAGTACAAAAGAAGATTTCCATATTATTCCGTATATAGAACAGGGCAATTCAGTTTGTTATGTTGTTAAATTTTCATATAAACAATTATATATATATAATTTAATTCATATTAATAATCTAATAACATTACGCGTTTATAAAATATCGTCACGAACACAGTGTCTTCCAATTAAAGAGGTAACACATGCAAGGGCAGATCTACACTCCAGCCCAGTGCGGATTTTGTTTGTAGGCTTAGTGGTATAAACCAATTTAGGTAAAGTAAATAATAGTCTAGCCCTCTATTTAAAATAAGCCTAGCTCTCTATGTAGAAATATGCCAACTCTTGAAACATATAGGAAATAGTAAACATGTAATCCATAACCTATATAAAACATCAGAATTTTTCTTCTAGCCACCCAAAACGCCATATTTGAACCTTCATAGCCTAGAAGAAATAGCTCTCCCCCTCTAAAAAATTGTACCAACTTATCTTCAATGGGTTCTTCAATTCTGGTAAGTTTTTCTGCTTTTTTTTAAAAATAAAATGAAAAATTCAATTTCCAATTTTATTGTTGTTGTTAAGTTTTTAAGATTGAGGGTTTAGGTTAAAACTTTTGGGGATTGTTAAATATGTTTTATTTTTGTAATTTAAATTATTAATTAGCACATATAATTTTTGGTGTCTAGTATTTCTTGCTAGGATATCATGTCACATGCTGATAATAGACCAGGAAAGAGAGGAAAAACTATTAATTTATTCTTCAAAAAAAGTGATAATGATAACAAGCACCTTCTGCAATTCCTAAGGAACTTGCTCAACTCGGATCTCAAGTAGTTGAACAATGTGTTTGATTTGATATTTATTTATATTTTGTACTTCTTTGTATTATATTTGCTCGTAATGTGGCCTTGTTTGATTTATAAAATTTTATTTACATTTTTGTTTCAAAAGAAAAAAAGCTTATAATATATCTCCTGTAAAAAAATAAAATTTAGTCTTGTTGTGTCTATTCAGCTGCGCCAAAATTCATTTAGTTGCATACTCAACTTGTGATACGAGCAAGTGCACGAGCCGTTCAGTAGTATAGCATATATAAGTGCGAGCACTACTACATTTTACCATGTGCGCGAGGACGATAAATTTGTCGCGCAAGAAACACTTGAGCAAAGGAAAAATTATTTGTCGCGCAAACTATCCAAAACTTGCGCGACCAAAAATTTCATCGCTCTAGAAAACTTAGCGCAACTAAAAATGTTGTTGTCGTGCAAAGTGAGGAAGAAAAACGCGGGTTTTGTTTTTGCCGCCAAACACTTGCGCGACGATAATCGTTATCGTCGTGTAAAGTTAGACAAAAACCCGCCGGTTTTTTTATTTGGCGTCAAACACTTGCGCAACGATGATTGTTGTCGCAAAAGACTACTTAGTGTGACGACAAACGTTATCGTCACGTAAGAAAAGCGTGGGATATTTTTATTTGGCGCCAAAAACTTGCGTGACGGAAATTTATGTTGTCGTGTAAAGTTTGATGTCGGCACGTTCATGCGCGACGAAAACTATTTTTCGTCGCACAAAAATGGGATGCCGACACGTACTTGCGCTACAAAAATTGTATTTTGGGGGACAAAATTAGGTTTTGAGTGACGAAAATATTTTTTTGCGGGATGAAAAAGACTTCGTTGCGCAAAACCCTTCTTCATATTACCTAGATTCTGCCATTGCAAAGGCAAACTTTAAAAAAAAAGCTCTGCCTCTGCCTCTGTTTATGCTTATGCTGGGAATTCAGTACTTTCATTGGGTAAGTATTTCTTGTTGTTAGTTTAAAAGTATTAATGTAAATTCATACTAACGCTATTAATTTCGTTCTTTTTAAAGATATTTGTCATTAGCGATTGGTAGAGAACGATTGAGAAGGTATTTGATTCGTTTTATATTTTAAAAATATAAAATTAATTACATTATGTTAAACTTAGTTTGTTATGTTTATATTTTTTATTGTGAAATTATATTTATATTATATTGTTAAATTGTGCGTGATGTAGCACAATGTGTTGTGATGTATGAAGTTAATTGAAATTAGCTTCGTACTTTATTTTTTATTTTTAGTAAGACTTAGTTTCTCGTTCGAGATTAGTTGGATTTCGTGCACGGATGCGTAAAGCATGACTACGATCCAATTAATTCTTAAATTGTCCCATTATTTGGACAGTTTGGGAATGCATAGTTATGTCACGTAATGTACGGCTACATGATTAGGTTTCGATTGTGGAGATTTCGCTGCCATCTCTGTACGTTCTTCGGGTGGTACGTAGGTATTTTATACTTACGATACACCTCAAAAACTGTATCGAGATGCTGCCGAAATTCATCTATGTCGAAATCTAATCTCATGTAGCTATACATTAAGTGACATGACTATGCATTCCCGAATGGGATAGGGCCCTTACCGGAGGCATAAGGTAACATTATGACTTCGTATGAAGTTGTTGTGATTGTGGTTCCAGAAATTATGAGCAGGAGGTGGATACAGAACCCGAATAGATGCGCAGATAAATACTTGGATGGAATCGAGGATTTTATTGAGTTTATACGTACACACAACCCATGTGCAATTAGAATCCATTGTCCTTGTAGGAGTGTAACAACACGTTGTGGGAGACAATTGAAAATGTTGGATTTCATTTAGTAAAGAATGGAATGATTGAGACATATAGCATTTGGAACCTTTACGGGGAATAATTGGACAATGCTTTGTCTTCAAATGCCACAAGAGTGGACAATGTTGAATCTATTGTAGATCCTAATGAACAAGTCATGGATATTATAAATGATGCTTTTTCATTTGCATCTACCAACATCAATCAGGAAGGGGAAGATGACGTGCCTATCCCAATGGACAGTGCAGAGTTCGAACAATATGAACAACTCTTAAAAAATGCAAACCAAGAGTTATACCCATGGTGCGAGAGCTTTTCCATGCTCACGGCGATTGTGGAGTTAATGCACGGAAAAATAAGGCATCGTATGTTGAACCTGTGTTTCGATTACTTTTTGGGAGTTTTCAAGAGAATGTTTCCAACGGACAATTGTTTGCCGAAAGACCATAGACACGCACAAAAAGTGTTGAATTGTCTTGGATTGGGTTATGAAAAAATTCACGCTTGCAAAAACAATTGCATGTTATTCTACAAAGAGTATAAAACATTGGATACATGCCCTATATGCAATGAGTGGAGGTTTAAAATGACATCTCAGAATAGAATGACTAAGATCCCACAAAAAGTCATGCGTTACCTGCCCTTGAAACCTAGGCTGTAGCGATCGTATATGTCGACGAATACTGCCACAGACATGAGATGACATAAGAAAAAATAGGTAGACGACGATGTGATGCGGTATCTTGTAGATGGGGAGGCATGGAAAGAGTTCGATCGAACGTTCCCCGAGTTTGCTGTTGACCCCCAAAATGTTAGATTGGAACTTGCCACTGCCGGATTCAATCCGTACGGGGTTCTAAACCAACACCATAACACTTAGCCGATTTTCATATTCCCATATAATTTACTGCCTTGGAAATGCATGAAAAAAGAATACATGATGATGACTGTTCTGATAAGTGAGGATCCTGGCAGGTCAATGGATGTTTACTTAAAGCCGTTGGTTGATAAGCTCAAGGATTTATGGAGAAACGGTGTGCGCACGTATGATAAATCCACTGGGAAGATGTTCACTTTGCGGGCAGTAGTTATGTGGATTGTGAATGATTTTTCGACATATGCAATGGTTTCTGAGTGGAGCACAAAGGGTTATATGGCATGCCCTGTATGCAAGGAAGATGTAACTTCTGGTTGGCACGCTGGAAAAGTTTGTTATATTGGTCATCGGAGATGGTTGCCATGGGACTACGAGTGGCAGAAAAAGGATAAAGAGTTCGATGGGAACATAGAGCGTCGCCTCAGACCTAGATAATGGTCCAGTGATGAGATCTTAGAACAGCTTAACCGTTTAGATTTTGCTTCGTTTGGAAAAACAGTTAGTCGGACCAGACCTTCTACACATTTGAACTGGACGCACAAGCCTATATTTTTTGAGCTCCCATATTGGTTGAAACTAAAATTGAGGCACAATCTCGACATTATGCATGTTGAGAAAAATGTCTTTGACACATTGATGGGCACGATTCTAGATATCGAGGGCAAGACAAAGGACACAATCAAAGCTCATCTTGATTTGGAAAGAATGGGCATACGAAGAGGTTTATGGATGAACAAGGACGGTGATAAAGCTAGAAGGGATCTTGCATTTTTTTTCATGAAACCGAATGACAAAAAAGATTTTCTACAGTTTGTATAGTCTATAAAGTTTCGCGTTGGGTATGCTTCTAATATCCCGCGTTGCGTGAATGTTGACGGGGGTAAATTTACTAGACTAAAGAGCCATGACTGCCATGTGTTTATGCAACGCCTACTTCCTGTGGGTATTCGACACATTTTGCCGGAAGATGTAGTGAAACCAATCATGTTGTTGTCCAGATTTTTTTCCCAACTGATGACAAAAATGTTGCGAAAGACAAACATTAATTAGTTGCACCATGACATTGTCCAAGTCCTATGCAAGTTTGAGATGATATTCGCTCCAGCTTTTTTCACAAGTATGATCCACGCGATGGTTCACTTGCCAGAAGAGGTATTGCTTGCTGGTCCTGTCAACTATCGCTGGATGTATCCAATAGAAAGGTATATAATCCTCATCATTTGTTTATGCATCCATATCCCACGCTTGCTAATTTGTATCTTTTCGTTTTATTTTGGCAGGCTTCTCGGAGAGTTAAAAAAAACTGTACGTAGCAGGGCGAAGCCTGAAGGATCAATTATAGAGGCTGAGGTTCAATATGAGTCGCTTACTTTCTGTGGAATGTATTTAAAAGATGTGGACACAGCTTTCAATTGTCCTCAGCGCAATAATGACGGAGGTGTGAGAAATGAGAAACTTTCTGTTTTTGCCCAAAACGCACGACCCTTTGGAGATCCTATACGAGGAGAGTCGTTTTCCAGAAATGACATAGAGGTAGCACATTGGTTCGTACTGAACAATTGTGATGAGAAAATGGCATACTTAGATGATCTTGAAGAGATGATGAAGCGAGAACATCCATCACATTTGTATGTCAAGAAACATCGTAAATTGTTTTCACAATTTTTTTGGAATATGTAAGTTAAAAGTGTTTTGTATTTGACATAAATATTGTATTATTTAATGTTTTCAAACTAACATGTGAATGTTTTTGTATAATATTAGGTGAATAAGTTGAAATCATCGAATTCCCCCTCTTACAATAAAGAGTTATATAACTTGGCGTTTGGCCCATTTTCGCGTTGAATTGTTCTCGAGTTGCCATGTTAACGGTGTCAAGTTTTTGGGGACTGCACAAGATTACATGTTGTGCACGCAAAACAGCGGTGTCCATGTCTCAGGTAGAGGCGAAAGTACGGATATTGATTTCTATGGCAACTCACAACTGTCGTGCAATTGCTTTACAAAGACCGATACCAAATGATCATGTTTAAGCGTCGATGGTTTGATACAAACTCAAATAGGTAGGGAAGTGTTAAAATCGACCATGGTTTACTATCAGTGAACATTAACAGAGCTTGGTATGATGACGACCCTTACATTTTGGCAAACATGGCAAAACAGATTGTGTATTTAGATTACCCTAAAGGCGAGAGCGGTTGGAAAGTTGTTCCACAGATGGATTAGAGGAACGTGTATGCTATACCATAACTAGACCCAACTGACAATGACGTCGACAACGTCACTAACCAACGTTTAGAATCTTCCATGAAATATGATGCGGAAACACTTCGAGATACAAATATTATACAAGAACCGTTGCAGCTTCAAGGAGTGTCTTCAATCGAAATACCGATCCAGTCAATTACAATTGACCTCGGTGATCTTCCGTGATACTATGTTCCAGTGGGCCCGAACAACGAAAGTGATGAGGAAGATGATTGGGAGACCGAAAGTGATGATAACGACGATAACGAAGGTTATTATAGTTCAGATGATGAATAATGCAATTTATTAGCAACTACCCATGCAAAACGTAGTAAATGAAATTTTTTGTAATTTAATTATGGTAGTGTAAAGATGGCATTCACAAATTAAAAAGTAGTTGCACACAAAATGGCAATCACAAATTAAAATAAGTCATATATAGATTGAAATTTAGATATATACCTAAATTTGAAAGAGATTTGAATCTAACTATTTAATTTTCAGTGGTCTTTATGAATTTAAGAATTAGGGTTTTCTCTGTTTAGAGTTGAAAATCTTGAAATTGAAAGAAAAAAAAATTGAAAAAAGATTGAAAAAAATTGAAAAAATTGAAAAAAAAAATCAAGAATTGGGCCCTTAAGAATTGTTTTTGACCCCTCTTCACTTTTGGCTTCACTCTTTATTGGCAACCCCTTCTTATTTAATAATTTAATCAAACACTAAACTATTATACAAACTATAATGTGTAAATTAAGTCTCACATCAGAGAATCAAATAATAATTTATATTTCAAATATAAATAATTAAGTTTTAATTGCACCGAAGTCTTTGAAATTTGTCTGTAATTAATCTGAAACTTAAGTTGATTAAGGTAACATATGTAATTTTTATAATATTTCTTTAAAAAAAAATAATTTCGGGAGACTTGCGACGAATGCCTTTTGTCGTCGAGCAACAACGGGAACACATACATCACGGAGGTTGCGATCATTTTCACGTCACGTGAAAATATAATCTTGCTCGACGACACATTCATGGTGTCGCGCAAGGTTATATTTTGCGCGACGAAAAAATAACTCGTCGCGTAAAGTTGTAATTTTGCACGACGAATATAATTATCATCGAGCTAATATATATTATAATATAATACACACACACATATATATTATATTATAATATACATATATACACGCATATTATATTATATATTATATATGGATGTGAATTCAACGGTTCACTCACTCTTGCATTCCTTTTAAGAAATTTTTTTGAACCATTAGATTAATATCCAACGGTAGGTAACCACACTCTCTTGGACTCCTATGGTTCAAGAGATCGGGACCGTATATATATATATATATATATATATATTATATGTATGTAGAGGGCGGATTCGTGGCACTATCTTTTTTACACAAGTTTTCTACCATTATATTATAAAGGATTGAATGGTAGAGATTATATTGCCATTGGAATCCAACGGTTTCAAATGTTGCTGTTCGTTTTATTTTTTGTATGCACATATAACTTAAATCAACGATAGGGATTAAATCTATGCTATTTTAACGGTAAAAAAAAAAAAAAAAAAGGTCCAAAGGCTGAAATTTAAATTCAACGGTCCAAATAATATTTTAAATTAATCCAAATCAGATCCAATCCCAAATCTCACTCCAAACTCTATAAGTACTCACTCATTTCTCAATTAATCTACCAAAAACATTTTTTCTATTTCTCAATTTATTTTTTCTTTGTCAATTTCATCAATCTCTTCCATTCTCTTACTTTTGATATCATTTGAAGCACATCATCTTCTTCATTTTCATACTTTTGGAATAAAATTAACTTTATGGAATTTCAATTTTTTTTAGGTCAAACTGTTCAAAAAATTAAATTATGACATTATTTAAAAAGATTAATGAAGAAAAATTTTCCACCAAAAAAAAAAAACTTAAACCATTCGTAAACAATTTAATAAAGTTGCGGTTTGAAAATTTGAGTCCGGAGGGTTGGGAGAATTTGGGTTTAGCCCCTCATGGGTTGGAGAAGGCCTAAAAAAACACACACAAAACTTTGCGTGACGCTAGAACATCATACGTTGCACACATTGTTGTGGGACGCACATTTTCGTCACGCAAAATAGCTTTGAGCGATGCCATATCCTCGTGTGTCGCGCAACATAACTTTGAGAGACGCTTGGACATCCTACGTCGCGCATTGTTATAATTTTCAAGGGTTTAGGGTTTAGGGATTGTGCGATGCTATGATGCTCTTACGTCACGCAAGGTGGTGAAAATTTTGACGGAATTACTACCTTGTGCGGTGATTTACGTTCGTCGTCACACAAGTTGGCGAAAATTTTGGCGGAATTATTACCTTGCGCGACGGTTTACTTTTGTCGTAGCGCAAGTTGGCAAAAATTTTGGCGGAAAACTTACCTTGCGCGACAACAAATATTGTTTTCGTTGCTCAAGGTCAGATTGTGCAACAGTTAATTTTCTTCATCGTGCAAGTTCGATAAAAGTTTCTAAAAAAACTTTGAACCTCAGACCCTTCACTTCTCTCTCTCTCCAACAGCAAATTCCTGCCGTCAACCACCTCACCTCAACCCACAACACCGCCGCAAGGACCGGGCCGCCACCACCTTCGAAGCCCAGCCCTTTCCCCATAGTCACCGTCACGCCTGCAGCTGGAATTGTCCCAGTTTTGGTAGATTTTCGCCGCCATCGTTCTCTCTCCTCTGGCCACCAAACCCTAGGGCAAGATATGCTTAATTAAATAGTTCCGATTATGGATGAAACTGTATATGCTTAGATTATAGCTTGGTAAATTGGATTAATTTACATGTTTATTAATAAAATTGTGCAGATGTCAAACCTAATTAGAAGTTATAAGGCAGTGTCGACTGCACAGAGTTCGCCTCCCCCACCTTAACCATCATCAGCTGCCATTGCTCCAGCACAGATGGACCACTTGCTAGTTGGTCTTGGGATGTCCCATTTGCCGGCATTATTAGCGTCATCAGTGGCGCAATCTGTTAGCGCTAGGCGTTGTCATCACCCCGCCAGCACCACCTACACCACATCGACAGAGGATACTGGTGCGTCGGGGTCACAGCTAAGTAAAGATTTCCTTCAACTCCAGTTGTTTTGGACCAATATTTTATAGTTGAACTTGTTATTTATTTAACATTAATTTGATATTTCTTTGCAACCAAGAAGAACACCTAGGGGCCGTGTCGGCAGTTGAAGACGGCGAAGGTTACCCGGGTGACAAACAGTCGTATCAACATTGGATAAGACGAGCGGCATCGGGTTGCACTGAAGGCGAAATTGCATAGCTCATTGGCCCACGACATTGGTCACGTCGTTTGGACCCATTGCCCAATGCAATGGAAGTCTTGGAACGTCATGCCTGACAAGATCAAGATGGAGGTGTGCAGATAGTTGTTGGTTTGTATCCTACCTTTTAATGTTTTTCCTTTCAAAACTTTATATATTTATATTACTTAATGTATCTAATTAATTTATTGCATACCAACTACAATTTAGAGGTCCTTGACGACGAGTCGTTGGCGTACGTCAACAGACTCTTTACTGAGAGGTACAAGCAGTGGAAGAGCGACTTGCACCATCATTTTCAGGCATTTCATGATTCGCAGGTCGCTCTTCAGGAGGGTTACCTAAAGGAGCTTGAGGGGCGGGAAGATAGTTGGGCGTGGCTCTGCGCTCATTTTTCAGGGGCCCAATTATGTGGTTTTATATATATATATTAAGTTCAAAATTATTACATGTTTCTTACTAATGTTTATTTCAATTTCAACTAATACGTTTATTTTTTGTATAACAGAATAAGGCCAAAGTCAATAAAGGCAATAGGAAAAAGAAGACTCTTCTCCACCATTCAGGTTCCGGGCCATTCTCATATAGGATGGCCGCACGACGGCAGGTAATAATAAAACAGTTTATATTCAATTTTTAATATGTCATTAATATTAATTTATTTTTTTGGTACTAACATTTTTCATCTCGCGAAAAAGAAATGCGCGACAAAGAAAATTTAGTCGCGCAAGAAAGATGGTCGTGCAATTAGTTGCGACATGAACTGCGCGGCGAATACAATCTATCGTGCTACGTACTCGCAACGAACATGCTATCGTCACGCAAAGGTTTGTGACACGAACAATTCTGTCATCCCTAAACTTTTTGTACAATGAAGGTTAACCGTCGCTCAGTTTTGCGAGACCAATGAAATATCTTGGTCACGCAAAGTCTTTCTTCACGATCTTTGGGTAACGGATTTAGCGCAACGGATTTTCTGTCGCGTTGAAATATGTGCGACAAACATGTACTTTGGGCGATGAAATTCTCTTCATTGCGCAAGCTGTAAAATGTAGTAGTGGAGGTCGATCCCACGAGTATTGATGATAGATGGATTCAATTCGATTCCCTGTACAAAATAGAAATTATGTATTTTTTATTAGGTAAGGAAAACAAAAACTAAATAAAAACTACGAAAGTAAACACGTAAATAAAAGGCAAAAATAACTAACTCAAGCAAATAAGTTAACAAGTTCAATTCAGATTCACAGATTGATTCTAGCTAAAGTATGATTAAGCCATGGAGTCTAGTCCTAATCTTGTATTCCTAATTCCCTAATTAGATCCTCCTTGTCAAACCAAAATTAAGCATTATAAATCCATTAAGCATATGTTTTAAACAACCAACCATGTATCTAATTTCTGTTATCGAATATCCATACATACTCTTCCTATTCATAGTTCAATTCGAATTAAGGCATGTGGTGTCTACTCTTAATTCCAACCAAGATAGCTAACATACAAGTTTTAATGGTGATCAATCATTCAAACAAGCACATAACTTAAAGTTTTAATGGTGATCAATCATTCAAATCGGAGTTCCGGATGTTCTGATTCAATAACTTAAAGTTTGCATTTAATGATAACCGTTTGATCGTGCAATCATGAGTGATCCAACCGTCGAATTCGGACCAAACTTGAAGGACAAGTATTCTAAACGAGTCTCGACCGTTATTTGAGTTATGTTGACTATGTTGGGATTTTGATATTGTTTTATATTATCATATGAAAATTCTTAGATATTATTTTAATGATTAAAATTATGGAATAGATGAGTATGAGTTATTTGATTTGGTGAGTTGTGAAAGTGAGGCTTGGGCTTGGCTATGATTATTAGGAAATAAGTGGACTTTGATTTCAGATCATATTCATTATTTTCAAGGATAGAAAAGTATGCACATTGAGTCCTTTGAGTATGAGTTATTATATGTTCTGAAGTGGAAATATAATTTGATTATAAGAGTATTGGAATTATTTTCGTATATTTGCGGGAGGTGATTATTTCGAATGAATTCGTGCTATTTTTCAGTTTTGGTTATTTATACTTGGATATGTATTGTTGTACATGGGGTTGTTGGAAATGGTTTATGAAATGTGGGATGGGTTGTGGTTTATGTTAGTTTGAGTGCTATTAGCACTACCTTATGTACCTCCCCGGATATGGATTATATACTTGAGAATTTATTGTCTATACTATGAATAGATATTTTGAACAATTGAATTAAAAAAGGGAATATTATTTTTATAATATTGTTATAAGGGTTACGAACTCCACCAACATATGTACCTTCCCTGTCACTATACCTGCACGTGGCATTGGATTTTCCCGCGTGTGGGCCTCCTTGGTTACGAATTCTGGAATTGATGGATACTTGAAAATTGTGGATATGGTTTGGATATGTCGGAACCCGGGTACCCTTGATGGGGTGTTACCATAGACCCTTAGCTGAGTAGTCTGCAAGCGTAGGACTTGTCACAGACACACGAGTATTGAGGATTTTATTGTGTGTGCTGGTGAGCCCAGTCCCCCGGTTGGACGGCTCGTCCTTGGCCACATGGTTGTTGAGGATTCCTTCGTGTGGTTCAGCCAAACAATTCCCGTGTTGGATTATTTTTCCTCGTACATGATGTCCAATATCATATATACCTCTCCTTGGATACTGATACTTGAAAACAGTGGATATGGATACTTGGATACATGGAAATGAATACATGGATATGGATACGTGGATATGATCAGAACCCGGGCACTCTTGACGGGGTGTTTCGTAGACCCTTGGCATGGCAGTCTGTGCACGTAGGACTTTTCACAGACGCACGAGTATTGAGGATTTTGCTGTGCGTGTTGGTTAGCCCAGTCCCCCGATAGGACGGCTTATCCCTAGCCACATGGTTGTTGAGGATTCCTCCATGTGGTCTAGTTAAACGATCCCCGGATTGGATTTTTTTCCCCTGGTACATGATGATAGTGAGAGGTGAATGTATATATATATATATATAGACTTACGTAATACATAGGTATGTGTGGACTTGTTTCCAGATTGAGACTCTTGAGATTGTGCTTCTTGAGTACTTTGCATGGGTAGGAATGTTTGTCATAGTTTGGAAAGTGTTGTTCGGCAACATACGTCTTAGATAGAGTATGGTTGCGGGGATGAAAGAATAAAAGAAAAGGAACTATTAAAGTGTTCAGTTGTTGCCTTGTCGAATTTGATGTTATATTTTGAATCTAAATATAATCGTCGATATTATTTTAAATAATCATATATTATATGAACCGTGATAGTTAATTTAAGAACTACGTGTGGCTTGATCCCTCACAAGGGGTACGTAGGTAGCCTAGGGTCTTTCTTAGGTGCAGCCGCAGACTAAATTTTATTTCTGGAACTTTAATTTGGTCATTTGGATCTAATCTTACTTCTATTGTTTTTATTGAGTTTGATTCCGACTTTGTCATTGGTCTTGAAGCTCGGTTGAAACCGAGGCGTGATTAAATGATTGTGCATATTCCAGTTTGACTAAGAGAGGGTTGTTTAAATGTGTTCTGGTCAAGACAGGTATGAAACATGTTTTGGATTGTTGTACTATTTGGGCTGAGGCTTTAAACTATTTGGGCGATTGTGTTAGGATGTTAAACATCGCATGATGGAAATTAGGAAGTTATTTTATGTTAAATTACAGTGGGTATTCATAAATTTGTTTGAGTTCATTATTTGCATTGTTTAACGTACTTTTTTTTTTAAACTTAAGAGCAGTGCTGGTGGTTCTGTTTCGAATTATTTGGAGGTCGGACGCCTATTACGTAAATTTGCATGTTATTATCTTGTGTATGTTGTTGTTAGGATGTTTATGATTGTGTTTTAACAGGTTGAAACTTTTTGGAAAATGTCCATTTTTCAAGGGAAACTCTGCCGAAATTTCTACAGAAAGTCTCGTGCCCCTTTCCTTAATTTGGAAATGAGGTGATAGTATTAGTACGTGGGCCCGACATCGCTGTGATGTCGGAATTTCCACAGAATTCGTCCCGGGTTCTGAGGAATTCGGGATGGGTCTTGTTATCATAAATAAAACAGCATTAAATTATAGGGAGCCACTAGGGGTCCTTTCTCTCTCCTCAGATTTAGGAGCTCCTAGAAGTCTCCCTATTTTAGTAGGTGGATAGAGAGCATAGTAGGAGTTGTATTTGTCCTATTCCTCTATAAAATTTGTCTAAGGAGGTGATTTAGGGAGTCATTATGGATGCTCTTATTAGGTGTTTTGGAGTGCTTCCCTTATTTTGCTTAATGAGTGCACCGCCATTTACAGGTCAATTTTTTTCATTCTTTTCCAATGCCCATTATGCCCTTCATTTGCTGTCTTTGTAACCAATTGAATCACGCAATTTGGGCAAAGGGTCACTAGTGTAGTTTGGAGCAATTGCTCTGCCAGGAAAGGTCCTGAATTCGAGTCCTAACATCCGTGTAGTATGTGCGTGAGTTTAATACATTGTTGACCCTCTCAATAAGAAAGGTTCTCAAAAAAGAAAAAACATAGGATGCTTAGGTTGTAATCGTAGAAATGTATAACATATCTTAATAACTAGCTTCTCTCTTGGTCACAATTCATGTTCTCTTTTCCCTTCCCGATTTCTTTTAGCTGATTTTGCTTCTAGTTGTCAATATCTATCTTTATGTATTTTATTTTTGTAATAATTAAACATTATTTGTAAGAAGTTGATTATAAATACATAGAGAATATTTACAACAGCTTTGTATAATATTTTCTTTTGAATTCAAAATAATGATCCAAATATTCATTTTCTAATTTTCACTGCTAGGATTGGCATTATATATGCAGCATGCTTAAACATTTTAAAAAATTTGTTGCTGATATAGAGTATAGTATGCCACGTATGTTGGTTTTTGGAGCTACTCATTTTCATATAGGTTCCATCTTTGTTATAGATGATACTTCGGGTTGTCCCCGGTTGATTTCCTAGAAAAAAATTTGTCAATAGGGCATTGCAAACATGGGTTAGGAGCCAGGGTAGTACCCCTTTGCACTCAAGTTTGAATCCCCATATAGTAGATTAATAGTTTAGAATATTACTTGTATTTAGAAATCATATTATATATATAAGGTAAGACTGGTGTTACTTAACATGAAAATAATAAGTTAGGTTTTATTTTCTAAGGACCGATTTGGGAGTGCTTCTACAAAAAAGAACTTATTCTCATACACGCTTTTATTAGAAGATCTCGAAATTTTAGCTAAAAATCCAAGTGCTTCTTGAAAATGTTCCTACCATATGCTTCTCCATAAAGTGCTTTTACGATTCATTAGCGCTTCTAAATTGTTCTACCAAACATAGTTATGCATATGGTTGTCAGAAAGCACTTTTAGCCTCAAAAGTACTCCCACACAAACCTTACGTGAAACTCTAGCATATTTGGTTGATAATTTATTTTTTTTTCAGTCGAAGTTTTGGATGCGGGATGGCGAGATGTCATTAGGGTTCAAACCTGAGACTACTAACATGCAGACAAATACTCTTACCACTGAGCTATGAACCCATTAGCGCATATTTGGTTGTTATTGGTTACCTAAAAAGTTAGGGTTTAAATGCATTCCATGATCGACTAGTAGTGTCATAATGCTACAAATCACTACCACCACCACCACCACCACCTTCATGCATGGTTATTACGTACTATCAGTTATCATTTTAGTAGTTCTACGTAACGTTATACTAGCACATGAAAACTATCGAATTATGTATAACCATTGTTAACATTTCTAAAATACTAGCTACAGTTTATCAGTTCCACTCCAAACATTTCTAAACACAATTTTTCGGAAATTGAGGGGATTGTAATTTATTCATAAATGAACCACATTATAAGTATAAAGATAAAGATTTAAGACACGAGGATGGAGCCAGGAGTTCTGTGGTTCAAATATTTTCACCGGCCAGAAACATCCCATAGTGTTTCCCACCGACTAAAAAGAGTAACGGCCCATGGTATTTTCAAAACCACCCTCCTAGACACAAACAGCCCATGGTTTCATTTCATCTATAAAAATAACCTAAGGAGCAGTCAGGTGGTATGTGTCAACAGAAAAACCCTTCTGCCGTCTCCAGTTTAAGTTTGGGGGCTCCTGTGTGTGTGTGAGAGAGAGAGAGATAAATGGTGAAGGCGTCTGAGTTTTCTGAAGGCCAAGATGAAGAGGAAGATGAGGCTAGAACTGGAGAGTCTGATCCAGGCTTCAAAATCGCGTCGATGATTTACCAGAGGTACAACTCCATTTTTAATTTTATATATATATATATATGTTATCAATAACCTTGTGCTATTAGGGTTTCATAATCATGATTCTTTAGATCCAGATCTGGAAAATTGGGAGCTCCTTTTGATAAATATGTTCCAATTTCGCCGTTTTTTATTAAATTTTTCTAGATTTAGTCTTCTTCTTCTAGAATCTGAAGTCTCTTTTTAACAAATCATCCTATGCCGTAAAAACATCCACTAAATTTAAAGGAAATTTATTCGTTATTGTAACCAATCGCCGTTTGGTGATTCAATCGATGTTACTTGATTTGTAGATCTAAGAGTCCTATTAGAATTTTAACATGTCTAGCATATTTGCTCATGGTTTGGAAATTCTTTGTTTCAAAACCCTCTAGTCTGAGTATATTTTCTCATGGTTTTGATGTATAATCTTCTGGTTTTGATAACCCTTTGGTTTTGATGATGTACCAGAATTATATATATGTATCCAATGCTACACAAATTGGAAGCTAACAATGGTAGTGGGATCATGAAGCCTCTAAACATATCCAAATCTTCAATCTGCTCAATTAACGGAAACCCTGCTGATTTTAACATGCCGGAAGTAGGAAACCGGTACATGATTAGAGGTGAAGACCTAAAATTTGGGAAGCGGATTCCTTTTTCAAGAAGGCGTGGCTTAGTTAAAGTGGATCAGCACAAGTGGCAGAGAAATATGAAAGCCCTCTACCAAAAAGGAAACGTATACCAAAAAGAAAACGTAACAGAAACCCTCCTCATTGAATTTGAGGAGGTTCTCACTTGCTCATGATATACGCTTTTTAGTATTTCCTTTCCTTGTTTAAATTAGTTTCTGAATTCTATTGTATTCTGCAGGGAAAATTTTTCCAAGAAAAGGCACGTGAAGTAGATGAAGAGTCAAATGAAATGATTCTTAGAACAAGGTTATTAGCATCCTTTTCGTTGAAATTTTTATGGTGTGTGTTTCTACTCTTTGCGGACATTGATTAATGGTGGTGTATAGACTTTCAAAATGTTAATTTTTCTATTTTATTGTGTTCTTGATCAGAAATGTTGAGACACAAGGAGAAATAGTGCTCAACTTGCATGGAAAATGTTTTCAAGAAAAGACAAGTGAAGTAGATAAGGAGTCAAATGAAATGATTCTTAGAACGAGGTTAGCATCCTTTTCGTTGAAGTTTTGTGTCGTGTGTTTCTACTCTTTGTGGACATTGATTAATGGTGGTGTATAGAGTTCCACAATGTTAATTAATTTTTTTCTTTTATTGTGTTCCTCGTTAGAAATGTTGAGACACAAGGAGAAATAGTGCTTGACTATTGCATGGACATTTTTTTTTTCTAAGAAAAGGCATGTGAAGCAGATAAGGATTCGAATGAAATGACTCTTAAGACGAGGTGAGTCACGGAGTCCCACAATGTTAATTTTAAGGTGTTGTTAAACGAACTTTAAAATTAACTGAGTACACCCTAAACCCTAAAGTACACCCTACCACACCATCAAATTATTTATTGAATTACAATTTTACCCAAATATAAAATGACCAAAAAATATATATTGAATTGTGAAACAAATGTAATTTCATTGTGTACACTTTACTCACAATATCCAACCCTAATGAAATGTGAACGAAAAATCCTACATCCAAAATCCTTAGTATTAACTCCAACTATTTGATCATCGTTATTTAGTAATTCATTGATGTATACAAATCTCATGGTACTTTCGTCAATCATAATTTATTTTTAGGTGGAATAGATACCAGTGCAACTACAATGACATGGGCGATGGCAGAATTAGCTAGGAAACAAAAACTGATGAAGACAGCCCAAGAAGGTAGAAGATGCATTGGAAACACAAAGGAAAAATCAGTGAACAAGATACAGATGAGCTTCAATACGTCAAGATGATAATCAAAGAGACTCGATTGCATACTCTAGCTCCAATGATTATTCCAAGAGAAACCATGTCTCATTTCAAAATCCAAGATTCTGATATTGACCCCAAAACACTTGTCTTTGTCAATGGCTGGGCAATTTGCACGAGACCTTGAGTCTTGGAAGGACTCAGAAAAATTTATCCCAGAAAGGTTTGATGGCAGCTCCATTGATTATAAAGGACAGAATTTTGAGTTTTTACTATTTGGAGCTGGTCGAAGAATTTGTCCTGGGATGTACATGGGAATAACAACACTACAGCCTGGACTTGCAAATCTTCTCTACTGGTTTGATTGGAAATTGCTTAATGGGATGAAGGAGGAAGATATCGATATGGAAGAAAATAAGGTGTATCATGGGTATTTTTGGTAGTTAAATATGACGTATTTAGTTAATTTTATATTTGATCTACATATTAGGGTATACTTAGATCATAAGGTATACTCAATTAATTTTAGGATTCGTTTAACACCATCTTAATTTTTTAAATTTTTTTTATTGTGTTCCTCCATAAATTTTAAGACACAAGGAGAAATAGTGTTTGACTTGCTTGGACACGGTGCCAAGCAATATAATGTTGTTATCCCGCCAATCTTCACCGTCATGGTACGTACTAATCCATATTACTCTTACATGAACATAATACCATCAGGGCTCGTTTGGTACGTTGGACTGTACGGATTAATTTCTGTCGGATAGTATTAATCTGTTCCGGAGAGTATTGACTATTTATCGATAATATTATAAGGCGTTTGGTGTTGTTCCGGATAAATAATCTGACTAAGTTATACTGTGTTTGGTGATGTTTCGGATAACCTCAGATCAGACTATTTATAAATAATAATAAATAAAAAATCTTTGATAATTTTAACGGAAATTGAGATTCAAATGACACAAAATTTTTTTGGATAAGATTCATATGACAAGATTTGTTTTTCAATTGTTTTTGCCAAGATTTTTTTTCATATAACCCATTATCATAATTGTAGTATCTCATAAAAATACCAACATACTCTCATACGTTAATAAAAACAATAACAAAATAATGTATAATTCAAAGTGATCACATATTAAGGTGATAAGAGCAAAAGAGAAAGTTGTTCATAAACCAAACTACATCAAAGAGTGAATCACAACTCCCTCGCCCCAAGTAAGAGAAGAACAAATGATTTTCTCATAGCACCATCCAATGTCAGGAATGTTTTTTCATGACTTGCTTTCTCCAAATTAGCCGTAGTGCCTTAATTTGGTCATTAATAGACAAGTCCATCTTTGCTTTTCTAATAGCAATTGACAAAGAAAAAAATGGTTCTTAGAATTCAGGTTCATACAATTTTAATTTTGTAATTTTGCTCTCCTAGTCGTCAGGTATGTATGTATTCAACTAAACTACCAACACTAGCACAGT
>NC_034009.1:14157947-14227791 GCF_000346465.2 Prunus persica
TACACCGTATTAGACTCTGGATATGAGTAAATAGTCTATGTCAGGTGTTTGGTGTCAACTTGTATTATTTAATTATCCGACTATTTTATACGGGTTGGGCTTTTAATACTCTCCTTACCTGACTAACTAATACAACCCACACACCCCGGTTTAGATAATACACGCTTAATTATAAGGCTAGGGAAAAAGAACACGAGTTCTACAAAAAAAATCAGATGCTCTTTTCATCTTCTTCTCCCTAGGGTTGTTCTCTACTATCTTCTCCACATGTTATTTTCTTCACTCTTCTCCAGGTATCCATCACTCACTTTCTCTCTTTTTTCATACTCTCTCCAATATGCTTTATATATTTCAAATTTTTAGTAGAAATTAGGTTATGAATTTATTTTTTTTGGTATTTTTTTTAATCGAATGTTTTTTTTGTATGTGATATAGTGATTCGACGTTGTGGGAATATTTAGATTGTTGGTATTAAACAGAGTATTGCCAGTTTTCATCCAAAAACAAACAACTGTGCTAGTATTGGTAGTTTAGTTGAATACATACATACCTGACGACTAGGAGAGCAAAATTATAAAATTAAAAATGTATGAAACTGAATTCTAAGAACCATTTTTTTTTCTTTGTCAATTGTTATTAGAAAAGCAAAGATGGACTTGTCTATTAATGACCAAATTAAGGCACTACGGCTAATTTTGGAGAAAGCAAATGATAAAAAAAAACATTCCTGACAGTGGATGGTGCTATGAGAAAAGCATTTGTTCTTCTCTTACTTGAGGCGAGGGAGTTGTGATTCACTCTTTGATGTAGTTTGGTTTATGAACAACTTTCTCTTTTGCTCTTATTACCTTAATATGTGATCACTTTGAATTATACATTATTTGATACTGTTTTTATTAACGTATGCGAGTATGTTGGAATTTTTATGAGATACTACAATTATGATAATGGGTTATATGAAAAAAAATCTTGGCAAAAAGAATTGAAAAACAAATATTGTCATATGAATCTTACCAAAAAAAATTTGTGTCATTTGAATCTCAATTTCCATTAAAATTATCAAAAAAAATTTTATATATTTTTTATTTATAAATAGTCTGATATGATGTTATCTGAAACATCACCAAACACAGTATAACTTAGTCAAATTATTTATCCGGAACAGCACCAAACGCCTTATAATATTATGGATAAATAGTCAGTACTCTCCGAAATAGATTAATACTATCCGACGGAAATTAGTCAGTACAGTCCGACGTACCAAACGAGCCCTTATAGTCACGTTTTATCGTTCCCATTCTCCTTACCTTTTGTTCAAAGGGGAATGCTAGCAACTTTAAAATAATGTCAATACACTTAAAACGAGGTTATAAATGCATTACACAAGCTAAATTTTGTTCTCTTATTAAATGTATTGATTTTTTTTTTTTAACAACTTCCTTACCATCTTGTTAAAAATAAATAAAAAAGAAAAAACACCAATTTATTTTTTTGAAAAAAAAGGTTTTTTTTTTTTTTTTAATTCAGTGAGAATTGTTTTTCTTAGTTACAAAAGAAGTCCATGCTATGCTAGGACAACAATTTATTATTACAGTATGTATCCTTCGGAAAAACGAAAAGCATACTTTTTTATGTATATTATCCTTTGGAAAAACGAAAAGCATACTTTTTAATGTATATAAAAAAAAACTTACGTTTTTTCTTATTTAATTTTTTTATATGGTGGAAATAAAGTTATGCAAGGACTGAAGGTTTTATTAGCGACATATGTATTCTTTGGAAAAACAAAAATCAAATATTTTTTTTATATATAAAAACCTTTCTTTTTTCTTATTTAATTTTTTAATAAGGTGGAAAGAAAGCTGTTAAAATACTAGCTTGTTGTAAAAAAAAATAATAATATATATATATATATATTTAATAAGGGTTAATTTGGAAAAAAAAAATTAGCTTGTGTGATGATTGATGACATTGTTTTAAGTGTAAAGAAAATGACACATGTCATGAGGAAAAGGGAGAAAGTCCAAAAGAGAAGGTTAGAAAGAAGGTTATTAGCAATTCCATTTGTTCAAATCAAATGCCCAGGATCAATACTG
Organism: Prunus persica; assembly: GCF_000346465.2. NCBI lineage: Eukaryota > Viridiplantae > Streptophyta > Magnoliopsida > Rosales > Rosaceae > Prunus > Prunus persica. The sequence goes on from NC_034009.1 coordinate 14,160,044, forward strand.
CAGCGGGTTGTGCACCAGCGGCATGGTGGATTCGCTTAAGGGTTTTCCCTTTTTTGTTTCTGAACCTAGCTCTGGTGCCAAGATGAAGAATATTATTTGGCTAATATTGTTGTGTGTTATTCATCTCACAATGAGGAATATATTTACACGTAGGGCTACAATCATAATCTCACTATTGCAGAGAGTAATTACATGACTGTACTAGGAAACCTAATATTACAAGAAATTACCTAAAATATAATACAAAAGTCAACAATTACATAGCATGAATAAGAGAAAATAATTTATTTTGGTGGGTATAATGTCATCTTCCAAATTCATATTGACAAATCCATGCTTTATTTTAAATTTTTGGTTGCACTATGAATTTGTACCACGCATGTAACAATAAATTTTCTCAAATGGCCCATCTTCACAACCCTTAAACATAATGTGCATCGAGCAAAGGACCACTAGCGTAGTTTGGAGCAATTGCTCCTCTAGTAAAGGTTTTGGATTTGAGTCCTAACATTCGTGTAGTGTGTGCGTGAGTTTAGTATGTTGTCAACCCTCTGAAATTGGTACTTAGGTGACGAGGGGTAAATTTAAAAGATATTCAATCAAGAACACAACAATTTTCACACACTCTAGACCTTGACCAAATACTCTTATAACTAGTCAACTGTTAGATATGAATTATACCAAACAATAACATAAACAGAGCATACCAAGATGTACCTGCAGGCCTAGAGAATTACTAGTGACAACCTAGGCACTCAGAAGGACCCATCAATCTAGGCATCTCCTGTGCTAGCAACAACTATGGTGAAAGTGTGTGAAGACAACATAATCAAGCAAACACCAAACAGCAGAAAAAGATGACTAGTCAACCGCACAAATTCAGATGACTAGTCAACTATCAAGAACACAAACCCAGAAAATTTACGGAGATGGAAACCAGAAATTGTTCACACAGAAACCCACCATTAGGAAAAACTGGGGGTCATCAACCGACCAGACAATCCACTAAGCAAAAAGATTCTTACAAAGAACACTAGCAAGCTCAAGAAATTCCTAGGTCTATTTAGAAAGATGAGCTATACCTCCTTTGTGCAATCTTCTTCTCCAACTTAGCAAAGCTTGAAGCTCAGTTCTTTATGGCAATGGCAGCTCCTTCTCCAGCTCTTTCATCCCATGGCACTAGCTTGCAAGCTCTAACTCAGACAGAAATGAAATTTGGATTCATGGAGAAAATGACCAATTTCTTCAAGAAACCATACTCTTGAAGAAATCAATCTTGAATCTGACCTAGATGTATATGATAGAGTGTTTGATTTAGCAAGATGAAGTTTTCATATTTCAAATGCAGTTTTCAAAAAGAAACAATTTGGAAAACTCAAAGATGAAAAATATGAAGGTTACTCTTGAGGAAGAAGAAGCGAAAGTTTGCTATGAAACTTTCCAAAACTTGTCCCCAAAAGTGACGGCTTCCCAAAGAGGAATCGCAAGGCCTTTTCAGACCAAAAATTCCCTTAGGTCAAAATCCCATGTGGCAGCCAAGAGAGAAAAAAGAATAGGACAAAAAAGTTGGTTATCAAGCTGGAGAGCAAGGATGCCTAGTCATCCAAGAAACAGATGACTAGTCATTATTTTATGAAAACAGTATAATGCATTGTTATGCAATGCACAATTTACCTTTGCCAATTTGCATGAACCTCCATATGATAGTTGTTAGTTAAGAACACCTAGAGAAGTTATTCTCAATCTAAACTTGAGCTTGATAAATAACAATAGAAATCCTATTACAAAGTTGTCAAGGGAAGCCAAAAGAAAAACCTAAAATGCATACATTAACAATCTCCCCCTTTTTGGCTTTCCTTGACAACACACTCTCTAACAACACTCAACCCAAAATCAAACCTAAGGAGATGATGAAATGAAGTACCTGCAAAACAACAACCAAACTCCCAGGCACAAGACAAGTATATTATATCACATAAAGTTGAAGCAATATGCAATATATGCAATATAGGGTTAAGAGTGTTCTTCCCCTTGTTGATAAGGAAAGAGCAAAAAGGCAAATATAGAGAAACAGTAATCAAGTGAACTAAACATAAGTCACATAATCAAATTTGAACAATATACACATGGCACATTTTGATTACAAAGCAAAACAACATTTGTTCAAAAACACTAGAAGACAACTCCCCCTATCAAGTTGCACAGACTACCCAAGCACAATTATCCGTACAATGTGATTGCAAAACAAATATCACTTGTTCAAAACAATACAAAACAAGTCCCCCTATCAACCTATAGAGGGTACAAGATTAGAACCACTACACAAATAGAAACTCCCCCTAAAGCAAAACGCCCCCTTAGAAAACATACTCCCCTTGAGTATCATATAGCATAAAGGAATTAACCTCTGACGTACTAATTCAGCAAACTCTAAAGTTTTTTTTTTATTTTAAAAACCTGCGTCCCATTTTTGTACTCGCCCAAATTTTTTGAGTTTTGCACGACGAACTGTTAGTCGCGCAAACTTTTGAGAGACGAAAAATTGGTTCGTAGCACAATATTTATAAAAATAATTGTTTTGAATAATAAAAAAAAAAATATTTTATGATTTAAAATATAATTAAGGTGAAAGCTACTTAATAAATGTATATACTATTCAATTTCTTAAGTGTTATACGTACAAAATAAATAAATTTAAAGCTACTTAATAAATATATATATACACACACTATTCAACGATCCAACCATAAGACTTGTTTGTATATACTTCAAGATCGTACACCCCAAAAATCGCAAAAAATAAATATTCAGAGATCTAGTAATGGGACAAAACTTTTCGATAGTTATAAATGAAAAATCACGATTTAACGGTTATTTTAACTCCGATTTTGATGATTTTTTTACAGCTACACTCCTTGACCCTATATGAATACAATGACTGAATTTGATCTTCAATTTAAAACATTTGCACTAGTGAATACCACAAAATCTTATGTTATATTTAACGAAAGTATAAATAAACTCTTAATTGTTAGTGAATATATTGTTTTGATGGCATATGCATTCTACAAAACTAGTTTCAACGATCCAACCGTCGAACTTGTTTTTTTATACTTCGAGATCATATACGCCAAAAATCGAAAAAAATAAACATTCATAGATCAAGTAACGGGACAAAACTTTTCAACGGTTATAAATGAAAAATCATGATTTAACAGTTATTTTAACTCCGATTTTGATGATTTTATACAGCTACACTCCTTGACCCTATATGAATACAATGACTGAATTTGATCTTCAATTTAAAATATTTGCACTAGTGGATACCACAAAATCTTATGTTATATTTAACGAAAGTATAAATAAACTCTCAATTGTTAGTGAATATATTGTTTTGATGGCATACGGGTTCTACAAAACTAGTTTCAACGATCCAACTGTCAAACTTGTTTGTTTATACTTCGAGATCATATACGCCAAAAATCGAAAAAAATAAACATTCAGAGATCAAGTAAAGGGACAAAACTTTTCAACGGTTATAAATGAAAAATCATGATTTAATAGTTATTTTAACTCCGATTTTGATGATTTTTTACAGCTACACTCCTTGACCTTATATGAATACAATGACTGAATTTGATCTTCAATTTAAAATATTTACACTAGTGGATACCACAAAATCTTATGTTATATTTAAAGAAAATATAAATAAACTCTTAATTGTTAGTGAATATATTGTTTTGATGGAATACACATTCTACGAAACTAGTTTCAACGATCCAACCATCAAACTTGTTTGTTTATACTTCGAGATCATATACGCCAAAAATCAGAAAAAATAAACATTCATAGATCAAGTAACGAGACAAAATTTTTCGACGGTTATAAATGAAAAATCATGATTTAACGGTTATTTTAACTCCGATTTTGATGTTTTTTTACAGCTACACTCCTTGACTCTATATGAATACAATGACTGAATTTGATCTTCAATTTAAAATATTTACATTAGTGGATACCACAAATCTTATGTTATATTTAACGAAAGTATAAATAAACTCTTAATTGTTAGTGAACATATTGTTTTGATGGCATATGCATTCAAAAAAACTAGTTTCAACGATCCAACCGTCAAACTTGTTTGTTTATACTTCGAGATCATATACGCCAAAAATTGAAAAAAATAAACATTCAGAGATCAAGTAATGGGACAAAACTTTTGGACGGTTATAATGAAAAATCACGATTTAACGGTTATTTTAACTCCGATTTTGATGATTTTTTACAGCTACACTCCTTGACCCTATATGAATACAATGAACTAATTCGATCGTCAATTTAAAATATATATTTTCTAACAAAAACCCAATCCGAACAACAATAATATATTTTTCTAACAAAAATCCGATCCAATCTAAAATAATAAATTTAAAGCTACTTAATAAATATATATACCGTTTAATTTCTTAAGTGTTATGCATACAAAATAAAAAACAAAAATAAATTGGTTTAGGTGACAAAATGTTTGGATTACGTCATGCAAAGATTTTAAAAAATAACTTTTTTATTTTATTTATTTTTATAAGGATTTTGCGCGACGAAGTTTACTTTTCATCGCGCAAAGTCACTTTGAGCGACAAATTATTTTTCGTCGCGCAAAATTTGGTCGCGCAAGACTTTGAGCGACGAAGTTTCAAGTTTCGTCGCGCAAAGTGACTTTGAGCGACGAATAGTTTTTGGTCGCGTAAGGGATTTTTTTTACTAGTGAATTCAAACAAAATAAATATTTTTCTCTTTCGTTTTGCCCTTAAAGAACCATAGGATATTTCATTTTTTTTATTGCATGTGATATTAACCCAATTTACCTTCTACCATGTCTTTTCCCTCATTATAAAACTTTTGTTTAGCCCATCACCACAACAAATATAAACTCTTATTGGTTGCCGCAATTCACTGAATTTAACTAAACTTAGTTGTCAATGTAATTCATGTTATTGTTTATTTGTTAGTGGATATGAAATAAACAAAATCAAGCAAATTGGTCATTGATACTCAAAAAAAAAGTAGTAGTTTTTATAAGAGTATCTCTGATCGATATGTCAAATTCAATGTGAAAGCCAAATCAGCATAAACATAACAGCAAAACTCACTCCAACCATAGCTTTAAGCCTACGTGAGTGAATTGGCGTTCTTATTCAAAACGTTCAAATGACGCCCCAGGCTTGAAACGTCTTTCTTATTTAATATTAATTCTTTAACCAATGGCCCACCAAGCAGTCCTTTGGGTTTTGCAATGGGACGCCACTTTCTACAATTTATTGTTATTTTAGTAATCATATATTGGTTTTATTCAAATTTTTTGATGGTTAATAAATATTGTAGTGCAGTGAAAATCAACTTTTTTCTTATTCGAGTTTGAGACACTTACTAAATATGATAAGGGACTACCAAACTCTTATTCCTTCATAGCATGATTCATCCTTGCTCCAGTTCCTTCAAAACTAATTCATCATTGTTTCAATTCCTTCATATATACTATAATTTTGTTTTATTCCCATTCTAAATACATAACCAAGTCATGTACCCTTATAACATTTTACTATATGAAAAAAAGTGCGACTATTTGAATTGAACTTTCTTTTAAAAAATAAAAATAAAATTCAACCTACCCCACAAAGGAAAAACAAAAATTGGGATGCTAAGTAAAATAAGTAGCAACAATTTTTATTTTTTTATTTTTTATATTTTTTTGGTGAAACTATTTTTTATTTTTAAGAAAGGGTAAAATTATAAATTAAGCTCAGTGCAAACAAATTGGCACCGAAGTGCGCGAGAGAAGTTTGAAACATAATCGCTGCAAAGAAGAGAGGGCAAAAGTGTAAATATATAGACGAAACACGATTAACTTTAGGCCGAGCAGTAGACAGAGTAGACAGTAGAGCACCTAGCGACGTGAAAGCTAAGCTACTGGTTTGCGAGATAAGTGAAGAAGAGAAGGAATTGAGAAAAAATATAGCTGTGGGTTGTAAACCCTAAATCCCCAAATCCATATAACCCTAATCTCTCTCTCCTTCTCTCTGTCTCTACATTTCCATTCCGATTCTCCTATCACACCAAAAACACCCTTCACATCACACGCTTCGCTCTTGGCCACAACCACCGACCGACGTGAAAGCTAAGCAAGTGGGTTTGCAAGATAAGTGAAGAGAATGAATTGAGAAAAAATATAGCCGTTGGTTGTAAACCCTAAATCCCCAAATCCATATAACCTTAATCGCTCTTTCTCTCACTCACATTCCCATTCTGAGGCTTGAAGATCACGCAACTTTCTTATTCAATTCAATCTTTCTTTCTTCGTTTATAGTTGAAGTGTTGATTTAATTGGTTTGGTGACAATGAGGCTTGAAGATTTGAAGCTTAATCTGAATTCTTTGAACAATCGCAACCACAATGTCTCTGCAAAACCCAATCCCCGTTCTTTCAAGCGTCCAAGTTCCTCCGATTATGATTACGATTCCAATTCCCATCCCCATCCAGTTAGGGTTTTGAGTCAGCAAACGAAGAGGAGGGTGAAGAGGCTGAGGCAGATGCCTAAGGCTAAAGATATTGATGAAGAAGATAATGGCGGGTTGGCGCCCTTGAAGGCAGTTTTTAATCATGGAGTTTCTGAGGTTTCTTCTAGTAATTTCAGTAGCTGCAAATCGCCAGTGACAGTACTCCATCATGCCTCTCCTGTCAACGCCACAACATCCGATGAGATTAATCTGTCGCCACGAAGGGCTGCTCGGGTTGCAATGCTGAAGGCACGGTTTGCAGGTACCATCTTCAAAGCCAAACAAGAGGTTCTTTACAGTGGCTCTAATGGTCTTGAAAACACCGAAGATGAGATCAGGAAGTTTAGGGCTGCCGAGATGATGAAAGCCAATGAGTACATCAAGGAGCAACGGCAACGAGATAGAGAAGCGGCTCGGCTTGCCCTCGAAGAGATGGAGAGAAATGTTGTCATTGATGATAACTTCAAAACGATGAGAGACTTTGAGATGTTAATTTCTGGCGCCAATTGCTAGCATGTGGAGATATTGGAGACTGTTAAGCTAAGAGTATATGGATAGATAGATAGATAGATAGCTTCAAGTAATTAAGATTTTTACATATAGGAAGAGGCTGCAGCATGTACAAAGTGCTAATGAGTAAGTCTACTGTCTTGTAGGCATTTCCACTGTATCTGTATATTTCCAAATTATAGCAATGAAAGAGTATTTTGTCTCTTAACTTCCAAGCTCAAAGTATAAGCTGTCTGTCGGATTTGAATTTTGGAGGGACTAACTAACTGACTCCATCATTTCAATTTGATTACAAGCCTTTGACAGTGTCCTATAAACAGTTGAAAATAACTTCAAACAAAACAGTTTAGTCAATCTAGGTTAGACGTTAAACACGATAAACGTTGAAGGCACAAACTTTCTTCACAAGATTATTAAAAAAGCCAGCTCTTTCCAATGCATTTTCAGTTTTCAGATATTCATGCAGTGTCTAACAAGATTATTAAAAAAGTCAGCTCTTTCTAAGGCATAAACAGTTGAAAATGATAGTAACTTCAAACAAAACAGTTTAGTCAATTTAGGTTAGACAGGAACCAAGGTTACAGTGTCTAACACAATAACCGTTAAGGGGTCAACTTTCTTGACAAGAATCAAGATTATAAAAAAAGTCGATGCATTTTCAGTTTTCAACTATTCATGCAATCAATGATCACAAAGGCAATAACTGCAAGGTGCTTTCACTCTGTGAACCACTAGTATGATTTTCTTAGCTGTCATCTGTTACTGTAAAAGTATTAAAGAAAAGCTCTATTTCTTCTAACAATCTCTTATCCCGAAAATCTAATCCTCCAGAATCCCTGTCTAGTATATAGAGATGACTCAGATGACATCATGAATGAAATACTCACAAACTTCTCCCGAATTGTACAGGATAGTGACCACCTTCCTTTTATGCTCTTCTGCACTTTCGTCTTGCCTATTGACAGTGTACTTTAGCTTTCTGACAAAGGGTGGAAATTTATGGTAACCTTCAGCTAGTTTTCATTCTAAAACCAACTGGAAAAAAGTAAATCATTGTTACGTTTCGAGTTTAACCAAAAAGGAAAAGCAAGGAAAACTTCAATTTAATCCCTTAACGTGCTCACTAGACAAGAACAAAAACCAAGGGAACACAAAATGCAAGACATAGAAATGGTCACATGGAGCAACTGATTTATAATAGCAATTTGTTAGGTCTTCAAGAATTCAATAGAGCTCAAAATAAAAGTAGAATTTGGGTGCTCAAATAATTTGGTGCAAGAATCATTAAATGCAGATCTCATCCACTCAGGAACCTTATGCAGTTTTAACAGTGTGACGGTTACATGATTTGTAGGCTCGTGAAGATTATTGAAAGATTTTGATGCTAAGCATAGGGCTGCTAGAGACACTTACAAGGTTTTCCACAATCATCCAACTCCAATAATTCTTTGAACTCACATTTGTCCCTTGCATTGGAAATTCCCACCCCAAGATCATTGATAGGCAGAGGCCACAATTCATAGCCACTATGAGGCACTGTAGAGAATTAGGCCTTCTAGGTCAGCCACTACAGACATTAGGTACTCCATGGTGCATATCAATTCCTCCCATGTCCTATTCCTCTAGATATTCTGGTAAACAACACCAACAGGTATGATGAAGCAACCAAAGAAGGAGATCCAAAATGCATTAGTCTGCATAGTTCATGGCAGTAGATTCAAATAAAGGAAATTATCCTATGTGGCAGTAGATTCAAAAGAAAAATGCAATTGTATATGGTTGGTTGAATTTAATAGGATGAACTAACCTTCTTAACGAGCAGTAATTTATAAGAAGCACAATTATTAAGACTTCTCCACACCTGAAAATTATTAAGAAGCACAATTATTGAAAATAATGGTTTTAAAGCTACTATGAGCACTTGATTCGCAGAATGGTTAAAAATGAAGGAAAAAAAAATGTCATTTACTAAAAGACATTCATGATACCACCCGTCTGCTGCTTGTAGTGATAATTATTAACTTCAAAAGAAGACAACCTTTCTGATTAAATTCCTGTGGCAGCAAGCAAAGCTGGAATCAGCAAAATTAAGTTACTCACCGTCATAGTCGCTGCAAGCCAAGAGTCATCATGAGAAAGAGTTCCGTGGTGTACTGAGCATAAAGTTTAAAAATTAAAACTAAGATGGCTGTGATATCTGTGGGGACTGTGTATATGTTGATGTACAATAAAGATTGTGGAAAGCATTCCCAATACCACGCAAGCATCACTGGTATGAAACAGTTGGAAATATGTCAATACTTGTTCCCACGAGATTCAGTTCAGAAATTATGTCATGCTGTTGGCCTTCTTTTCCCCCAAATTCCTATCAATAAGAACAAAGAAGTATTGCTCCTGACATTAACTATGCAATTGAATTAACAGTTTCCATATGACACTCTACTTTCCATGGACGATGATGTCAGAGGCGTTTGCTATATTCCTTCCACAAAATTTCTGCAGATGATAAGACAATGGCCTGTTGATTTTCTCTTGTTGAAACAACCATTTCAATGCTATTGGATGAATTGTTGCAGAAGGAAAATCCCATTCATTTTCAGTTAAAATCTCAAACAGGACTCAGCTTCTGGAATGTAGGGAATTGGGTGGCTAACCTTAGCGATATCCCTATAAAGACCATAATGATACACCAGCCTCATCACTGTACATATCAGTGATAAAATTATTATCAGGGATACATATGTTTTAAGATCAATAAGATGTAAGTTTTAAAGATATTGTTGAAAAGCTTTTCGTTAATAGAAGTCGGTGGGTGCATAGATCATATATGCATATTAATCTATAGAGACTTCACTGTATACTCTAAATCCTAGCCATAAAATTTGCAGATAAACAAGGTCATGCTGATTCACAAATTTCCCTCCTCTCCTTTTCCCTTTTTAATCATTCCATGATGACGAGAAAATTTGATATGCAAGGGCAAAAAATGTAACCAAAATACAAGGATAAGAGAATTTCAGGTATACCAAAATTTGAGTTTCAAATTCTTGTCAGGGCTTAAAATACACTAAAATCTGATTGGTGTTCACTGGGAACTTGCATAAGGTAGAGAAATCTAAATCTAAAGAAACAGGACAAACTATTCGAGGATCTCAACGGAACACTAACTCATCCTCCTTTGTATTATAAGGAAATTTCAGGTTTTAATTAACAATCCTTCAATTATACTGTAGTTGTACCACAATTAATTAACGAGCCATAATCAAGTGCAATTATACTGAAATCATACATTGTTTGATTACTGAAAAATACAAAATTAATTTCACAGTTTTCCTTCATTTTCTCAAAAGTATTTATCTAAAAGCATTACCAAAAGTATTTATCTAAAATCTCAAATACAAATTCAAATAGGAAATAAAGCATTACCGAAAGTATTTATCAAAGTCTCAAAATTGGTTTATAATTTCACCCAAAAAAAAAAAAAAAAAAAACACGAACACAGGTTCAATTTGAGAAACAGTAGAATCAAGTTCGATTTCACCAAATTCGTCCAACCTTAACCAATCATGCACTGTTCGATTACCTAAAAACATAAAAAATCATAACACTTTCCTACATTTTCTCAAGAAGCAAACAGAAAAAACAAATCATTACCGCAAATTTTAATCTAAATCTCAAAATCGATTCCGAAATTCACAAATAAACTAGTAGAGAATTGATAAATGCGGAGGATGGAAATACCATATAATCTGACGGCGATTCAAGGCCAACGGATCGGACGAGAGGCGATCGGAAACCCTAACAACGAAGTCAGCTCAGAGCGAAGCATCAGCGGAAGCGCAGAGAGCGGAAATGAGATCAACAACTTGTCGTGCGATGAGGTCGTCGTGGAAGGAAGAGAGACCTTGAACGAGAGGCGAGACGAAGAAGAGGGTCGGAGATGGCAGAGAGAGCGTAGGACCCGTGGACGGTGGGAGATTGAGGGTTGAAAAGAAGCAGAGCAGGCAGACGGAGCCGCTTGCTGAATTTGAAGCGTAGTCATCTTCTGATGCGTGGTAGCGTTGGAGATGCCGTGACTGCGAGTCCTCCAACTACATTTTGCGAGTGTGTGATGCGAAAGTGTTTGAATTTTGGCGCCAGAGAATTTCGGGTTTTATTTATCACACTACAGGGCCTAAGTACTGTTCAACCCGGCCGAACAAACTAATCCCATTCCCATCGGTTTAATTTCTGAGTTGAAAAATTGTGTAAGTAGTTGCACCAAACAAATTAGAATTTGTTTTGTGCAATGGTATATATTTTGGTAATCACATTGGTTTTGATTTCAATTTTTTTACAATAGTAAACGGTTATAATGGGTATCCGTTTTATTTTCGTTTTGATTTTTGACAATCATTATGATTTTGATGGGAATCAATTTTATTTTCATTTCGATTTCCAACAATTATAACCAATTTAATTGGAATGTCTATTCTTGATTAGTAAACATGCTCTGGAAGTCTAAAAGAGAGTGTAATCTAAAACCAAACTAGAAAGGAATAGTTTGAGTTAACTAGACAATAAGTTGAAAGCCCTTTATCTGCTTTAGGGTTTGCGTTGGTCTTGGGCTGCAATTAGTGGGCTTTTTTTTCTATTTGTTTTGTTTGCAAAAGTCGTTTTATGGTGAGATTGTCATATATAGACCAGAGATGTTGATCTTCATATTAGCTACATAATTCATCTGAATAGTAACTTCATTTAAGTTCAATGAAATGATCTTATAACTAATATGAAGGTCCACATGAAGGGTCCAAATATGGCACCTTCATATAGAATTTCGCTTGCTTGTAATGTTGTTAGGCCTTGTTTAAATGTCTTTATCTTTGGGTCGGGTGTAATGTTCCGTTTCTAGTAATGAAACTTTCTCGACCAAAAGAAAAACAAGAAACCCCCAATTTACCTCCCTTAGCCTAGTAGATGGCTGCTATTTTCAAAATTCCAATCATTTTTGTGAAAAAAAAAGTGTATAAATTACACAAACTCATCACCACAAAACCAACTTCACACATATACAAGACATGCTGCTAGTAATCCTTCTTATATATTATTATATAGGGTCTGATTATTAGAGCATCTCCAACCGATGTGTCAAAAGTGCCACATAGATATTTAACGGTTAGAAATAACATCTCACATCACTCCGACCGATGTGTCAAAGCTGATGTGGAATGAAGGCTGGAGGTTGAGATGCTATTTTTGACATCCCAAAAGCAAGATGTCAAATAAATATTTTATTATTTTATTATTTGATTTTATTTTTAATTTAAAATAAATCAACACTAAAATGTAATAAAATAATAATTTAATTTGACATAAGATCCCATTTGGTGGTGTCAGACTCGACTGGTTAGGATTGAACTTGGAGTGCTGGACTGGGCTGGCTTGAATTGGGTTGGACTTTAATAAATTGTTTGGTACATCTAAGTTGGGCCAGGCTGCGATGGACTTAAGTCCATTGTTTGGTACAAATATAGGCTGGAATGCTATGGACTTAAATAAAAATTTATTTTAAATTTAATTCTAATATTTTATCAAATTATCAAATTATCTAATATCATAATTTATTAATTTATTTATAAAAAAAAGTACACAAAAAACTTTGTAGTTTGTTTTTTTGCCAGTTGCCGCGTGGTCTCAAAAAAGACTTCAAATTAAAACGTGTACTTATTTATTAATTACATAGGATGCATGCATATGCTTTTCTTTTTATATTGTCCTATTAATTTGTGATTCAGAATTATTTGTGTATCATGGCATTCTATAGCAAAGCATAATAAAAATCAGACGTGCCAAGACGGCAACCTCAATCCTCTTGATTCATACTAGAAAAAGAGGTACAGGGAGTTTGTACAACATCGAGAAAGACAAGGTCCTATGTTTGCAATTAAAAATTCTAAATAAGCAATGTTGCGGTTTTAAACAAGGATTTAAATATCGAGAGTTTGGAAAATATTGGTGGTCTAAAAATACGAAAATATCGATAAAATGTTGATATCGATAAAAATTGAATAAAAATGATGAAAAGTGGTAGAAAAACATAGAATTTTTTTATGAAACTTTAGAAGATGTTCAATTAATCAATTATCTATTGTTTTTACACAATTATTTTTTGAAAAAAATGCATTGTATGATGAGTTTGAGTGATTATAGTGCGAGCTAACAAACACTGTAACTTAAAAAATAAATAATATGCAAATAATAAAAGGGTTTATATATTATTATGTAGGTTCAGAATAACAAATGTAAAGATACATAACAATAATAAATAACTTTATAAAAATAAATAAATAAGAAGAATTTATGTAAATACATAACAAAATTATATATGTATAGCAAAAATATTAGCAATATGTGTAAGTTTATTAAATTATACATTTTATATATGATAATTTATTTGATCTAGCAAGTCCATTGGCTTTTCCCTTTAAATAAATATACCATATAAATATAATATAGATAGCAAATGGACAAGGACATTGCGGTAGACCAGGTGGAGGAGAGATGAGGATTGAGGTCTTTAAGCTTGGTTCGAAAAAGCTGTTGTCAAGTATATATATATACAGTCCCCTTCTATTGAGGGATCCCTCAAATAATTTTATTTGAGGGACGCCCTTTAGGGTACCCTACAATTCTTTTCCCAATAATCCAAACCATTTATTTTTTAGGTATTCATTCATAGATCATCCTTACAAAAAATTAGACAAATCGGAAACCGTTTCGACATCCAATTGTGTCTTACAAAATCAATGAACACGGTGCTTTAAGAAAAGTACTAAAATTTCAATAACTCAATTGAGTGGTCACATGATATCGGATTCAAGTGATTTTTTGTAGAGATGATCTTTGAATGAGTATCTACAAAATAGACGGTTTGGATTAGTGAAATACAATCCGGAGTGGGGCCTACAAGGGGTGTCCCTCAAATAAGCTTATTTGAGGGATCCCTCAATGGAAGCTCTCTGTATATATATATATATATAATCGCTTTTTTTTTTTACTATGTTGTATTTACTATGTTTACTGTTTTGTAACGTCTGTTAAAAGTTTTTAAGAATTGTGTAATTGACTCTTTGCAACTTCCAGTTTGGCATTGCTGTGCTGTGAAAATAATCACTGTCAAATTTGCTGTGAGATAAAGTAGTTCGGCGTTTGGTAAAATTTTTGTTAAAAGTGTTGTTGGTATTGATTTTACTCATAATCAGAAAATGATTACCGATTAATCATTAAACCCAGCTCTTCTTCGAAACTGATTCCTGTATAATCAGAAAATGAAAGCACCTCATTAGCTGCTTTCCTTTATAGCTTTCTCTCACAGCAATTTTTAACAATAAGTGATTTTCTCACAGTTTACCAAACGGGTTGGGCTTTTCAAAAATTTTTTAAAAATCACTTATCACCCCAAATAAGCAATGTTAAACGGGCACTTACTCTAATTAATGTTGTTTGTGTAATTTTTTTTCGTTTATTGTAAATTATTAAAATAAAAAAAACGTTTTAAGGAACTAAATTGATATCCAAACTTGCTCCTCATAAAACAAACTAAATAAAATTAATTAAGGATCCATTTATAATTACTTGGACGTCAAAGCTCCATAAACTTATAAATATATCCATAAACTTGTAATATCATAATTTACAATAGAAAATATGTCTTTTACAGTATTAAGGCAAGGGTGGACCTTGGAGAAGTAAACTTGGTCCTTATTCTCATAAACACAGTGGTTACAACAATAAGGACTCATATTACAATGGTTTGGACATAAACATTCCATAAACTTATAAAATGGATCTTTAATCTGGTATATTACAAGATTTGGGTTCCCATTTACGTGTTTTTGCACCATAATTACAAAGTTAAGGGTCCTTAATAATCCATAATCTTATAATACTATAATTTACATTAGAAAAGATCTATCTTACAATGTTAAGGTAAGGATGGACATTGGAGAAGTAAATGTGGTTCTTATTCTTGTAAATACAACGGTTTACAATATTAAGGACCCTTTTTACAATTACTTGGACTTTAAAGTTCCATAAACTTATAAAGTGTATTCATAAACTTGTAATATCGTAATTTACAATGGAAAGGATATCCATTACAATATTTACAATGGTTTGGACGTAAACATTCCATATACTTATAAAATGGATCATTAATATGGTATATTACAAGATCTGGGTTCCCATTTATGCATTTTTGCACCATAATTACAACGTAAAGGTTCCTTATAATCCATAATCTTATAATACTATAATTTATATTAGAAAGGATCTCTCTTACATTGTTAAGGTAAGGATGGACCTTAGAGAAGTAAATGTAGTCCTTATTCTTGTAAACACAACGGTTTACAATATTAAGGACCCTTTTTACAATTACTTGGACGTCAAAGTTCCATAAACTTATAAAGTTTATTCATAAACTTGTAATATCGTAATTTACAATAGAAAGGATATCTATTACAATATTAAGGCAAGGGTGGACCTTGGAGATGTAAACTTGGTCCTTATTCTTGAAAACTCAACAGTTTACAACAATAAGGGCTCGTATTACAATGGTTTGGACGTAAACGTTCCATATACTTATAAAATGGATCCTTAATCTAGTATATTACAAGATTTGGGTTCCCATTTATGCATTTTTGCACCATAATTACAACGTAAAGGTTCCTTATAATCCATAATCTTATAATACTATAATTTACATTAGAAAGGATCTCTCTTACTTTGTTAAGGTAAGGATGGACCTTGGAGAAGTAAATGCAGTCCTTATTCTTGTAAACACAACGGTTTACAATATTAAGGACTCCTTTTACAATTACTTGGATGTCAAAGTTCTATAAACTTATATAGTGTCGTCATAAACTTGTAATATCGTAATTTACAATAGAAAGGATATTCATTACAATATTAAGGCAAGGGTGGACCTTGGAGATGTAAACTTGGTCCTTATTCTTGTAAACTCAACAGTTTATAACAATAAGGGCTAGTATTACAATGGTTTGGACATAAACGTTCCATATACTTATAAAATGGATCCTTAATCTAGTATATTACAAGATTTGGGTTCCCATTTATGTATTTTTGCACCATAATTACAATGTAAAGGTTCCTTATAATCCATAATCTTATAATACTATAATTTACATTAGAAAGGATCTCTCTTACATTGTTAAGGTAAGGATGGACCTTGAAGAAGTAAATGTAGTCCTTATTCTTGTAACACAACGGTTTACAATATTAAAGGCCCCTTTTACAATTATTTGGACGTCAAAGTTCCATAAACTTATAAAGTGTATTCATAAACTTGTAATATCGTAATTTACAATAGAAAGGATATCCATTACAATATTAAGACAAGGGTGGACCTTGGAGATGTAAACTTGGTCTTTATTATGGTAAACTCACCGGTTTACAACAACAAGGGCTCGTATTATCAAATGGATCCCTAATCTGGTATATTACAAGATTTGGGTTCCCATTTACGCGGTTTTGCACCATAATTACAATATTAAGGTTCCTTATAATCCTTAATCTTGTAATACTATAATTTACATTAGAAAGGATCTTCCTTATAATGTTAAGGCAATGGTGGACCTTGGAATGTAAACGTGGTCCTTATTGTTGTAAATGCAACACTTTACAACATAAGGACTCGTATTACAATTTTTTAGATATAAGCATTCCATAAACATGTAAAATGAATCCTTAATCTTGTAGATTACAAAATTTGGGTTCCAATTTACGCGTTTTTGCACCAAGATTACAACCCAGAATAACCCATTTTATACAACCAAGTACAAAGGCCTTGGAGAAATTTGAACATGTTTCACATATTATATATGCAATTGCCAAACAGGCAACGGTAATTGCATACCGTAATGCAATTGCCAAACAGGCAACAGTAATTGCATCGGTTATTGCCAGTCCAAGTTGGTTTCTAAGTTTAGGCGATTACAACTTTTGTAACTTAATGCCAAACCTCGTAGCGCCATAATTGATGATCGGCCATTATTTTTTATTATTAATATATTCATAATATTTTTTGTTATTAAAAAAAAAAAAAGAATGTCTCCAATATGAGTACGAATGAAATATGCACAAAATTTGCTTTCTATTAAAGTTCAAAACCACGGATAACTACAAAATAACAAGACCATGTAATTTGCAATTTTTTGTCTGTAACTGATATATTCTGGCTCGGCAATTGCACTTACTTACAATAGAAACAAGGATTACACAAGCAATTGCATATTGGTCCTCATGCAATTGCAAAATGTTAAAGACAGAAATATACTAAGCAACACGAGAAATGCAATCAACTGCCAAAACTTGGCCTTTAATTAATTTCTAACAAAAATTAGATAGCTTAATTATTTTCTGAGACTACCAGAATTAGAAATATTTGTATGCATTGCATGAGTTGTGTTATTATTTAGATCACAAGCTACAACACAATTTCTGCTCTTCTTTTTGCCAGTGACACTATTTATGGTCTTAATCGCATAATGCACCACACTAGCTATCAAAAACTTGTGTTTTCTGAAACAATTGCACTATAAGTTTATGCTCTTATTCACTTGCACCTCTTATTCAATTTATATAAACGAGTTCTTATAAAGAACCATGGAAGAAGGCAATAACTCAAACAAAATTTTACATTCAAACATTTGTTTTGTGCATGCAACAACCCCAAATAAATTCACTCATTATCCATATCATACACAAGTACATTATTAAAATAAAAAAAAGCCACCAAAATCACCACCAAACTTATTATTAACGATACGAAAAATATGAATGGAAATTTCAACATATAATATGAACTTGAGGAGCACCATTCATATTCAAAAACAAAACAAAAAATTATTATCACGCATAAATCGTATAATATGAATGGTAAATTAATCACAATAAAGAAACAAGTTCTAGAACTTCAAACTAGCCTGCAACGAATGGAATTTAAATATAAAATTGCATACCAAAAATATTCAACAAAAAACCTGAACAACATAAAACCCATAAAATATTAGGCTAAACCAGAAATGGAAGAGAATAAAAAAGAAATATGAAACAAAACCAAGGAAAAAATTGTTGCTGATGGGTGGGGTTTTCAGTGAATCTTAAATCTGTGATGAGATGGGGTTCAAGAGTTGAATATACAGCAGTAAGACATTATAGCTGGGCTGAGATGAGATCGAAGATGCCGCATGCAGTTTGCATCATGCCTTTGCCACTGTTGAGAGAGAGGTGAGCTTATCAATCTGTATATGGGAGGAAGACTCAATCACTGCCGTGAAGAAATAGAGGAGTCGACGTGTTAGATGGGTTGTTGGTCGCCGTCGACAAAGTGATAAAAGAGAGGGAGCTTTTCTGTTTCTTAAAAAAAAATCTCAAATGAGATGAGGGATTAGGGTTTAGATGGAGAGATGCTATGGTGTGGAAAGGCCCATCGTAATATTTTCTATTTCTATTTCTATTTTTTTTTCTTTTTAAAAAATAAAATATATAATATTTACCTGCCACCTGTTGGGGCAGTTTAAAAAAAGTTGCGCATCGGTGCGCCGGGTGCACTATAGACGTTGCCTAAGTGTTGACTACCTTCTAAGGGCTATGCTTTATTTTCCTTGGGTTGTATTAAGTGATGTGCTGGTGTTGATTTTTAAATTTAAAAGTTAAAATTAGAAGTTGCTGAGTTTGTGATGTATTGTGAAAATGAGGGGGTTTAGGTTTGGGTTTAGGGGGATAACTCAGGGGCTCTATTTATAATGATCGAGGACAGAAACAAAATTCATTTCTTTTGCTGGCCTCTATTATTATTTTCTTGGAGAGCGGGAAAAAGCAAGAGCATCTCTTTGGGACTTGCGTTGGATGCATCAATCTTTTATGCTTATTTTTTTAGTACAATTGATAGTTCAACTAGAGGAGAGAGAAATTTCTGTAACAACCCGATCTTTAATTAATTTTTAATTATTAGTTTATTGTGAGAAAAGCAATTTTGTCCCTAGAAAAATTTATTAGGAAAGAAGTAGACTTTTTATTTGGGAAGGAATTTGAAAATTTTGCTTGTAGCATTGCATTGAGCACGTCAATACGAGTCTGTAGACACATAGTGGACTCGAATTGGAGTTATAACGAATAAATTACAATCAAAATATGTTGAGGGGCAAAATGGTAATTTGTCAATTCAGAATTTTTTTTTAAAAAAAACCCTCTCTCTCTCTCTCTCTCTCAGCGATACCTCCCATCCCCCGTATTTTCTCCCGACCGCCACCAATCCTCCCAGCCACCACCATACACCACCCCAACCCACCGGACTGGACCCAAACTCACCGACGTCGCTCCACCGTCAACCTTAGCCTACTCTGATGCCAGCCACCATCAAAATCTCGCCGGGAAAGCTGAGAAATCCGGCCGGTTTTACTGGAATTTCACAAGCGTCGTATGCCATCATCCGGCGACCGAATCTGATGAACTAGGTATGGAATTTCATCTATTCTGCGAGCTTTAGCTGATGGTTGGGTAGCATTTCAGAAATTTCTAGCGTTAATAGCTCGACTTTGGATTCAAAGTTTTGCTGGTTTTGGGACCGCAATTCCGGCCACTTCCGGCCATTTTTCGGGGTAGGTCCAAGAACAAAAGTGGTTCCAAATAGGGTGTTTTATAACATAGTGAAGTCACATTCAATTCTAAAATTATCTCTTGGTCCTCACGAGCGCGTAGGAATTCGCGGATCTCAATTCGGACAACGATTGAACCCCGAACGGATCTCGCATATTATGCGATTTTCGGATTCGATACGTTTGAACTGTTAGATCGTAGTCATCTTCATATACGTTGATCCAGAAAATTCAAGGATCGTGTAGGTTTCGATGGATCGTGAATCAGAGTCCCAGATACTCCGAAAAGGCCAACCTTAGGGTTGGGTTTACAGTAATCATCTAGTCAAGCGATCGTGAGCGATCTGACCATCCGATCGAAACTGTACTCTCGGGACATATGTCCTAGGTATGTTAGAACCTCTAGGAACCCTCGGACCGGAATTTTAAGTTCGTGGACCCCACGGGGTCCCGGGTTGACTTGTTGGAATTTTATCGCTTCTAAGTCCCAAGGCACTTTTAGACCACTCTAAACCTTGGGAAACGCTATTGTGACCATGGAAATGACTTTAAAGTTTATGCATGTATTTCTAGGAACCCAGGGCTAGGGTTTCAGATAAAATAACGTTGATGAGCTCTATTGTTTATGTATGAGCTTTTAGGAAGTTCATGTACGTGCGAGTGTTCAGTGGTTTAATTATGGCATTAATTTCATAAATATAAATGATCCCGGAATGGGCACGCATAGTTGGAAGCATATTCTACTATGCGAGGGTATATCCAAGGGTTATTTCAGTGTTTGGTGATAATGCTTAAGTGGAGCTGAGGAAACCTTTACAAGCATTTAATTATCTGTTTATTTATCACCTGTTTATATATTCATATGGTTAATTGTGTTGTAAGAAGATAAATATAATATTGGGATGGTATGTTAGTCAGAGATCAATGTGGTTAACAAACTGGCTAAGTATTTAATACATATATTCAGTAGTTGAAAAGGATGAATCGTAGCTCTTGGCTTTTATCAAATGGTGGTATATATATATATATATATATTTAAGTTTAGTTGAGAACCAATTTATTGAAAGTTGATATAAACGACGGGTTATGGTTTTCAAACCCACCACGAGGGTACCCCTAGTTGCCTTTGAAACTGTTG
Source organism: Prunus persica (assembly GCF_000346465.2). Classification (NCBI taxonomy): domain Eukaryota; kingdom Viridiplantae; phylum Streptophyta; class Magnoliopsida; order Rosales; family Rosaceae; genus Prunus; species Prunus persica. The sequence goes on from NC_034009.1 coordinate 14,180,902, forward strand.
AAATAAAAAAATTCATTGACAGCAAATTAAATATTGGCCCAAGTTTAAAGAAGTTGGGCTCATAGCTAAAATGGTTTTGTGGACTTGTTGCTAAATTGTTTTAGGCCCAAATGAATTAATATTAATATTTTTACAAAGAAAATATTAACGTACTGAAAGCAGTATCAGAACATGTACGTTGAAGGGGTGACTGTAATGGGAAGTCACTCCCACCCACACAGTACGTGAGGCCATAACTGGCTCCACTCTGTCAGTTCCTCTAAGTCTATAAAAAGGGACTAAAGGAGGCAAAGAACACAGAAGAGAAAAAGCACCAAACTGCTGCAGAAATACACAAAGAAAAAAAGCACCCAACTACTGCAGAAATACACAGAAGAAAAAAAGAAACACCGAACTGCTGCAAAAATCCAAAGAATAGAAGCAAGCAAAAGAGATACGAAGCTCTGTCACAATACCACTAAGAAGGTATAAACAAATTCATTTAAGTATCCTTTATGAACAACTGACTTGCAGGTAAAAAAATATGTAGGTGAGGCCATTGTACAGAAGCCTGAACTTCCTCCATGTTTGATATCAAGAAATGTATCATATCAACAGAGACCTCAGCAGGGGAAAAATGTGAACAAATCCTCCCAAATTGGCAATAATTATGCTACTTATACAAAGAGAGCTCTCACAAGGACCTCTCTGTTGTGAATTACAAATGGGCTTCTGCAAGAACCCCACTGTACAAGTGCTGTGAACACCTTGTGAGTGTCCATAGGCACATTGTGGTACTCAGAGAAGAGCTTGCGAGTGTTCTTGAGTACCAAAAACAAAAAAACATCAATAGTTCAGACGCTTTGTTACATGCTCAACCCACCTTCAGCAGAGCGAAATTCCAAATCTGCAGATTGGAGAAAGAACAGGTAGCAAAACGTGCTGCAAATGGAGAAAATGAATAACTCTGTTTTAATCTCACCCATTGGCATAAACAGAAGAAAATATATTAAAGGAGATGTAGAAATTACTGAGTGCCAAAAAGCTTACAAAAGCTGATGATTCACACCCACGTTTTGTGCTTCAAAATTTGCCAACAAAGAAAAAAATCCCTAGCCAGACAGCCCAAGAAAATTATTAAGCCAGCACTCCTCTGTAGCAAATTGCTAATATCATAAAAGCTTCTCACTTTGTTGCTGGCAAAACATGAAGCAACTGAGGCAAAGCAAAGCCAGCATCTTAATTGGTAGTATGATGGCCCTCTCAAATGATGTGAGTCTACAAAGGAAAATATGCAAAGCCTTAGAAATTCCAATCAAATTGGAAAGAAAAGAAGGCACAAAGCATCAGCAAGCAAAAAAAACAGCAAAAGAAAAAATGGCTCACCAAGAAGCCTCCTGTGTTGCGACTGTTGAAGAACCCAAAAGCAACATAAGCCAAGAACAAAGAAAGCTTTCCTGTCAAGTCAATACAAAACCAAAGATGAGTATTTTTTTTAATTATCCGAGGGACTTTAAACACATAATGGGTGAAGACCAAACCCATTTTGGTGGAAGTCTGCCACAAGTACATAGGAAACAACAAAAAGCCAAAAAAAAGGTCAAGCATGGATTCGTGGCTGAACTTTGAGATTAAAAAGTGGGAGAAGCTTTAGCTATGAAATTGGTACTGCCAAACTCAACAAAATACACAAATAGCTCTTTGGCTTCTGCATGTTGTGTTAGGCAAAGAAACCCAATTCATGTTGCACATGAGGAAAAGAAAGAAGAAATGGCTTACAGGACTCACTCTAAAATAAAAGAGGGTTGAGGTTATGTTATTGTGTCAGAACAAAAAACACAGAGTTGGGAAGGCTAAGGAGAGACCAGCAAAAGCAAGGAAGATGAAAAGAAACAAAAAGAAAATTGCCTTCTTGTCAGACCAAAAATGCACAAGTGGGCAACACAAGTCACCAAGACAAATAGCCATACAAAAAGCCGCCTCCTCCAAAGTTGAGGCTCCAAAGCCTTCTCTCACGCCAGAGCAATTGAAAGCCAAGCAACAAGAGTTTAGGGAAGAAGGAAAAAGACAAAAAGAAGAAAAGTAGCAAATAAAGAATAATAAGCTCTGTACTTCTTTTTGGTTCAAAAGCTCTATATTTCTTTTGACAAACAGACGATGCCTTTCAAGTTCCCAGACTTTAAATTAATAATTTAATAGGCTATAAGGTCTAACTCTGACAGAAAGGAGCAAGGGAAAGGACCAACCTTGTTTTGATATCGCTTTGGTTTTGGAGTTTCAAACTCAAAGCTCTGAAGTGATTATGGCTAGTGGGTAGCTGAAGAGATATAGAAATTGGTCCTGTTTGAGTTTGAACTACTCTGGATAAAGATGGGAGTAACTCAGTTTGAATTGATCTCTACTACTCCAAATAGATATCGGTTTTGGTTTCAGTTAGCAGCTGGCTCTCAAAGCCTCTCTGACGTGGGCTTTTTGTTTATGGGCCAACTAATGGAAATGTCAAGACCTGAAAACAAATTGATGGGTTGACAAAACAAATTACCCATTAACTCTCAAAAGCCCAAAATATTTTATAGGTGGTCCAAATAAATTATGTGGTTCATGGATTAATCCTTAAAAACCATATGTGAGTAAATTCAAATTTCTCATGGGTCATCTACCCTGCAAATTTCAATGAGATCAAATTCAAATCTCTCAAATATACAAATTCTTTCAAGGGATCATTCATTCCTTGAAAGTCAAATCAAATTGTCTGAACTACGTCCGGTTTGATTCCGCCAAGGATACGTAGGCAATTTGGAAATTCAATCCAAATACAACCGCAAGTCCAAATAGAATCCCTAGTGCACCTTAACCAAATTCGCCCCAAACACTTTTCCAACCATAAAATCAAATTGAATTCCAGGTCCAACCACATTCATCCAAATTTCATAAAATATTTCTCCTACCACAAATTCTTTCAAGGGGTCATTCATTCCTTGAAAGTCCAATCAAATTATGTGAGAACTACAAAAGGCTTAATCCCCAAAATGGGGTATGTAGGCAGTCTAGGGTCCCCTGGATGCAACCGTAACATCAAGTAAATTCCATTATTTATTTCATTCTTCATATTGGAATCAAAGGGTTTTTCTCTTTCCAAAGAGATTATAATTAAGAGATATTTTTTTATCTTGAATGGGTCGTACTCAATTAAACAATAAAAACTCTTATTTGTAAATAAGAGTGAGATTATGTTGGGTGAATTTTTAATTACTTTATTACACTTTTTATCAAACATAATTTTTGGCACGCCCAGTGGGACCCATTCTCCCTTTCATCCCCAATGGTTGATGAAATGAACTAATATTTTTTTCTTATGTCTTTCTTTATTTAACAGGAAAACGACATGGCACCACAAGTAACTGTATACTTTCATAAGCTTCCTGCTGGATCACCAAAACGTGTCGGTCACCGAGTCACCTTCACTATGGATCATGCACCAGTTGTCAACGATGTTCCAAAGGCTAGCCCAAAGATCAAGACTAGCAAGGCTTTCGTGAAAGTCACTAAGACTCAACTGATGAAATCCCCATCCAAAAATTCCATAAGGAATGCAAGCAAAAGGGTTGCACGAGCTTTCAAGAAGAAAACTACACAAGCTAACTCATTTGAGCTCATTGAAATTATCCCGGTTTAGCTATTGAGACACATGTATCCAAGATCATCAAGAGCATTCGACGCAAAGTCAATGATTCAATCGCGACTCCGATTATCACTCAAATTATGATTGATTCAATTCCAATTACCTTAACTACCACCGAGTCCGTCATGGTAATCACTACCAAGGAAGATGAGGAAGTTTCACCTACAACCCCAAAGGACCAAGATTCTGAGTCTCATTTAAAATTTGCAGAGGAATCAATAAGGCTTACACACTCTGATCATCAACAAAAACAGGTAGAGGTGTCTGGCCCAAGCAAGTCTAAAGAAGGCTCCAAGAAGCAAACTGTGGAGGTCCAAGATCACTTGACACCGGGGGCAAGTCCCAAGTCTTTAATTGTTTCGAGACCATACACAGGGCCAGTCACTAGCACAAGGGCTTGGGCTTTATCACTTCAGTCTCTTGAGGCGATACCTCTCCAAAGGAACAAGTCAGATTGTCAAGAACAATTAGTTACCCAATTCCAAGGGTTTTACATAAATGAAGAAAGTGAAAGTTTCGAAAATATGCCTGTCATGGTGACCGGTACAACAAGTGCAGACGAACAACTTCTTGATATGCAAAGAAAGCTTGCTGAAAGGGAAGCAGAAGTGGCAGCACTAACAGCTCAATTAGCCGCCAAAGTTATCGTAGATAGCAAAAAGAAAGATGAAGAAAGAAAGGAGGAGGAGGTAGGAGAGAGTTCTAATAGCCAAATAACTCATCAAGATATAAAGACTGCAGAAGGAATCCGCGAATTCCAGATGTCTATATCACCACCTATCCTCTGATACCGGAAGCCTTATCCAGCTCATTATGATGCGTTGCCTTTCCCCAAGGGTTATCATAAGCCGACTTTTGATAAGTTTGATGGGTTGAGCGGCTCCCCACATGAACATTTAGCTCACTTTTCCTCTGCATGTGGAGAAACTTCACAATCATATGCTTTGCTAATAAGGCAATTCGTTTAATCCCTTAAAGGGTCTGCTTTCACTTGGTATACTCAATTACTGCGGGGGTCCATTCTAACATGGGACAACATGCAAAAGGTTTTTCTTGCACAATTTGTCAACTCGAAGAAAAAAGTCTCGCTCATAGATTTGGCCAAAACCACACAAAAACCTGGGGAGAGTGCAAATGATTTTATTATGAGATGGAGGAGTCTTAATCTCCAATGTACTGAAAAGATCACCGAGCAATCTGCAGTGCAGATGTGTTATAACAATCTTCTGCCATAAATTGCAATGATTGTCGCAACAGCGGAGCCTCAATCATTCGATGCATTGGTGTCAAAGGCGAGTAACGTTGAAATACAAATTGTTCGTCAGAAGACAACAACAAAAATCCAAATTGGGGGAAAGAAGAGTGAAGGCAAGAAAACATTCAAGAAAGGGGAGTCAATGGCTACTTTTGTCAAAACAGACAAGAAAAATGACAGAGGAAAAGGTAAAGAAGAAACAAGGAGACTCACTCTTAAAGAAAGGAAAGAGGTCAAGTATACATTTGATGATGAGGATGTTGAAACTATCTTGGATGAACTCCTCGCAGCAAAAGCAATCAAACTTCCAGAACCAAAGCGCCCTGCAGAAGTTGATAAGACTAATGATTCTAAATATTGCAGGTACCACCAGATCGTGAGTAATCCATTAAGAGATTGCTATGTGCTTAAAAACATAATTCAAGAAAAAATCAACAATCATGAGATAGAGGTGGATTCATCTTCAAAGCAGCAAACTGCAACATCTAACATGATTGAGGGTGAACTTATTTCTCATGTTTCCTTGCCTAATGTTCCTACCTTGTATGATCTTATGACCGCACCTAGCCTAGATGTTTGGGAAGATTCTCCTGATGAGTCCTAAAGTGAATGGCAGACGGTTGTCAAAAGAAGGACTAAAAAAATTATCAAACATTCCTCGGTGCTAAAGTCATCTACTCATCATGGTGTCAAAATTACAAGTAGGCCATCTCTGAAAAACAAGAAATTGAAAAAGAAGATTTCAGAGAAACCGAAGACCATACAAGGGAAAGAGTACGAACAGCAACCAAGGGCATCAGTTACCCTCGCTGAATTTTTACCTGCTAGTCTCCTCAAGAAACATTACGAAGAAAAGGAAGAATGCTTTGCTTGTTTCATGACTTCGTATGAAACCTCTGAAGAAGTAGATCAAACCACGCTGCATACTGCACTAGTCATTAATTCTTGATAAGCTAAAAATGACAGAAATTCCAATTTCTTCAAAACGTTTTGCAGTAGAAATACCAGTTAAAGCAAGTAGTTCTAGATCTCAGGAAGGACAAACTTGTGCCAGGGACCGATCACAGCTTGATGTGTTAGCTCATTTGAAACGTATCCCAGCTTTTCTTAATATCTATGATGCTATGCAAATGTTAAAGGAAATTAGAGAAGCACTCACTGTGGCTTTAATGAGCCCAGAGATGTTCAAAACCAGTTTCGAACCAGCAAATGCGGCTATTACATCACCAAAATATTGTGCTTGTTGTTTAGCAAGCATCACATTTGATGAAAATGATATGATGTTTGGATCTGAGTTCCACAACCGACCACTTTATGTTAGCGGAGAAGTTGGAAATACATTGATCAAACGAATTTTGCTTGATTGTGGCTTAGCAGTAAATCTTCTTCCTCTAAAGACACTTCATATGATTAGAATGAGTGCACGACAGTTGTCTCCATCCATGCTGACGATTCAGGGTTTCAATCAAGTCGGACAAAGAGCCATGGGTACTATAGCATTGCAAATGGGAATAGGGGAACTCTATTCCGATGCCCTTTTTCATGTCATTGACGCTGACACATCTTACAATGTCCCATTGGGGCACCCATGGCTCCACACATATGGCATTGTTCCTTCTACATTACATCAGTGTTTTAAGTTCTTATCAAATGGGGAAGTCAAAAGGGTCTCTGCAGATGCTGATCCATTTGGTGGTGAAGAAGTTAATTATTCAGATGCAAAGTTCTATAAATCACCAAGCCTTACCTTTCTACAGCCGCAAAATATAGAAAAAGCCAGGCAAGAGCTGAACATAAAAACGGGAGGAGCATCAGGGTCAACAAAACCGATCAAAATAAAGATCACAATGCCTTCTGGTGTTTTCCCAAATAAAGAAAAGACTTCAAGGGTGGCTGTCAAATATTCACCAAATGACCAAAAAAGGACAAGTTAAAAAGCACTGATGTCAGTTCAAAATACAATTGAGACACTTATGACAACATACACTCAGCCACTACGCAGGATTAATTGTTCAATCCCAGAGGGCAGTATGATAGTCTCAACTGTTTTAAAGAAGAACAACAGTCGGCATAACCATATTGTCTTTAATGAAAATCCGACTGTTTCGAAGAAGAACAATAGCCTACGTAACCATGTCGTTTTCTTTGAAGGAAATAAGTCTATGAGGACATCATCTTCAACTCCATTGAAGATAAAATCCAAAAAGGGCAAAGTAAAAAAAACTGCATTGACGTCTCAGTAAAACAAGAAAATGGCATGCTCAAGGTAAAATATCCAGATTATGTGAGAACTACAAAAGGCTTGATCCCCAAAATGGGGTATGTAGGCAGTCTAGGGTTCCCTGGATGTAGCCGTAACATCAAGTAAATTCCATTATTTATTTCATTCTTCATATTGGAACCAAAGGGTTTTTCTCTTTCCAAAGAGATTATAATTAAGAGATATTTTTATCTTGAATGGGTCGTACTCAATTAAACAATAAAAACTCTTATTTGTAAATAAGAGTGAGATTATGTCGGGTGAATTTTTAATTACTTTATTACACTTTTTATCAAACAGAAACAGTTTTGTTATTTTTGATAATGCCCCACAAGTTTCGAAGACGCCTAAACCGTGCGGTGCGAGGATTGCAGCTCAGGTTGACTTTGTGTCTCCGAGGCCTGCGAGGATTGCTGCTGGGGTGGACTTGGTGTCTCCGAGGCTTGCGAGGAATGCAGCTCGGCTAACTTTGGGTTTCCGAGGTCTGCGAGGATGGAATTGACGGATATATGTGGAATTGACGAAACATTTGGAATTGACGGAATAATACTGGAATTGACGGTAATAACGGAATTGACGGATCAGGAATGGGGGGTACGCCTAAGTGGAGAGAATTTAGGTTTTAAGATGCTTTTAAACTAAATTGAGGATTTTATACGGTTACCTTTATTTTCTTAAGCGTCATATTTATGAACCTTACGCAAGTTTCGATACAAGGGCCTTCGAAGCTTATAAATCTTTATTTTATTTTATTTTATTCTATTATGTTTATTTATCTTTATCTTTTACTATTTTATATAGCATTAAATAGCTTAAGTTTTTCTAGCATATTTTGCCCCACGAGTCTTAGAGATATCCATACCGTGTGGAGCGAGGATTATTAGGCAAGACGTGTCAACAATGGTGCCACGAGGAATTGATAGTTATGGCTTTCCAAGTGTGATTACCTGAATCTAAATGCTTTACTCCTTCATTTAATTAAACATATGTATAGCTCCCAAATTGGCAAAAATGACATGTTATGCGTACATTATGAGTATGACTAATTGATCAGGTGGCTATTATTTGAATGTATTGCTCTTTAAAAGAAATTAAAACTTAATGACATGTTTTGAGATATATCTTAATTATCGTCTAATCTTCTCAAACCTTCCTGACGGCCAACGAACAGAACCGGATATAAATATATAGACAGACGGGTGGAATTTTGCTAAACCCTATTATTAAAAGCAGTCCAACAAATAGAGAAAATAAAATGTAACTTTAAGGAAAACAAAACTAAAAAAACTTAATCAGAAACCTATCTGAGCGTAATGGTTGAGTTAACTACAGAAGGTTTGGCTAAGCACAAGTTGAAAATTGACAATATTTTCTAAGCACGAGTTGAAAATTGAAATTAATTAACACATCAATGTTTCGAGCGTGCTTCTGGAGGCTCCAAATAGCAATCATAAATATTCAAGAAAAACCTGGAAGCACTTTGTAGGCTTGTAACCATTGCAAGATATTTCGTTAAAACTCAAAGGAACATTTAGATTGCACATGACCTCACCGCCAATCTCATGATTCTTATCTTTGAAAGCAATCACCACGTCAATACTGTAAAGGCGAGTAGTATTTGAGAAGCAAGGGTTCCTCAAACACCATAGGCTTCCACCCTTGAACAACTGCATTCTGAAATATGGTTGTATTATTGGCTTCTAGGCGAAACGTTGTCTGGCTGTCAATCAAGGTGACAACGCCAGATCTTTTTTTTTTGATAGTATGCAGTGACTTGGGTGTCAATCAACTCAAAGGGGATCCTTGTAAGGGTTTGTGAGGGTGATGTTGAGGGGGAGCTTGTAGGAGAGAGTATGGTTGGTTTCGGTGTAATTAAATCGGGTAAGATAAGCACCGTTGATGCTGAATTCAGAGCCTTTTGGCTCTTCCACACTCAAGCAGGCATATAAAGTAAGAGCAACCACTGCGCAACAAAACAAACACAACCCCAATAATGTTTTCCGGGAATCTCTGTTATTCTCGTTGTATGAACTTTGAATTGCAGACATGGCTAACAAGAAGCAAGAAACCGTTTAAGAAACTAATGGATACAAAGGCTAACTGCAATTCTAGGGTTTATATTATAGCCTGCCCATTCCAAAGCCTTGTTCAAAGAGAAGTTAGAATCCAAATCAATTGCAATTAGGTTGCCTTGATCTTTTGGTGGGGTAACAATTCACGTACAAATTGGAAACTTAGGGAGAGGAGGATTAGGATTCGGTTGGCGCCTATTATCATGGGTAACTTTTGCTTTCTTTTTTTCTTTTTCAGACCAAAAGAAACTTGTGCTTTATTTTCTTTATTATAAAAGTTGCCCATTTCTTTTTACTTATTTAAAAAACCCTGCCATTTTTGTTATCCAACGTTTTTTTCCTAAACAATCCCTAATATCTAGCCTTTCCATTATTATGGTGTTGCTTGGACTCAACAAATCAAAGCATTCTCATAATACAAACTAGCCCCTTGACACATGTTCACGCACGTGCCAATTGGTTTTCTTTTTCTTTTTTATTTTTATTTTTAGAATTAAGAAAAAATAACAGGGTAGTTATGTTCCATAAAAATAGGACTTATTATCTTATTTTGTTTACTTAGTTAGCCTCTTTGCACGCGCGGAAGCGCATGCGAGAGATTTTTTTTATAAAAAATTTTTAATTTATTTTAGAATTAAAAAAGATAATGGATACTTGTGTTCCATAAAAATAGGATTCATTATCTGAATTTTCTTTTAATTTTAATTTTTTTAATACGAAAAATTGTGAATTTACCATATTATCCTCATTTAATTAATAATTTCAATTCTTAATGTTTGCATTAACCAACAGCATTTTCTGGTATTTTGAATGTTTCACCATTCTCTGCCTTTTGCTTTATATATATAGATATAATACATATAATATACGTTCTTTCATAAATAATAAGAAAAATTAGGTATTAGACATAATTATCTTTACTAATTAGTATTTGAGACAAACAATATTTCTGTTTTGGTTTTAATACCAAGGAATTGTATTTTGTTTTGGATTTGGCCAAAATGGAGTCGCAGATTCGTTGGCCCACCTTACATTAATCACTAAAAAGACAATTATACCCTTTTTGTTTAAAAACATGACCCAAATTCATTGGTTTACCTTTTTGTTGATCAGATCAAATATATATATATATATATCTCTCTCTCTCTCCACAGCAACGATGACCACGTTGCCAGATCTGCAATTGTTGATCCAAGATCAAGAGACCGATCTGCGATGGAGTGCTGCTGAACGAACCCTAAAATTAACTAAGTACACGATACTATAAAAGTATATATTGAATTACTGATTTACCATAATATAACATGACCAAAAAGGATATATGAATTGTGAAACAAATATAATTTTAATAAGTACAATCTACTAACCATATTCAACCCTAATCAAGTGATTGCTTGTCCTATTATGTTTTTAACGAAAGAGGTGGTAATGGCAAGAACTTGGAATTGCAAAAAAAAAAATGACAATAGTTTTAGTAGAAGCAGAAATCCATATGAAAAGTCAAAGATTTATAAACACTATTAAGAAAATCAAGCTGAAAATCAACTATAAAATAATGCTACAAGTATTAGGGTGTATCAGAGGTATTTTTGGTAGTTCTATAGGATGTACTTAGTTAATTTTACATTTTAATTAAAATATTAGGGTGTGCTTAGATTATATAGTGTACTCAATTAATTTTAGAGTTCATTTAGCAGCACTGGCGATGGAATTCTCAACCACCTTCCTCCTCTACCCAACCCCCCCGAAACGACGTCGTTCCGATCATCCCCAACACCCCAACCCACGTCTCCTCAAGTTCGAAGAACTCATAAGAATGGTGCAGGAATTGAAAGACCGCGAAATCGAAATGCGGAAAGCTAGAGAGGATCTCAACCTTCGGATTCAAGATGATCAGGTCGCGAGGGAGATTATGAAGATTCCAGAGGACGAGTGGCAAGAGTCCGGCGAACTCTTCGGCGAAGGCTGCTCCTCGTCATCGTCGACGAAGAGGGTTGAGAGTGAGAGCGTGTTCAGACTCTACTTCAAGCGTTTGGTGAGCGAGGAAATGGTTGGAAATGAGAGAGTGGTGCTCTGGCTGGGGTTGGGGTTCCGCTATGCGACTCCATGGATAATTTGGTGTTCGAGGTTTGGAAACCCCTAATTGGGAATGGGATGAGCAAGAATGGTGCACAGTTGAAAGCCTTGATTGAAGGACTTAATGTTGCTCTTGCATTGGACTTGAAGCGCATCACCTTTTTCTGTGAGAATTTTCCCATTTTTCAGTTTGTGAGTTGCTATCTTTTCTCTTCTCTGCCTCGTTTTGGTCTATTAATGAAAAATAGTTAGGCTAATTGTGGGTTTTGCACTTTAATATAAAAATTCAATTTTTTAAAGATATGCTGATGAAATTCGATAGAGCAGATTGTATATTATCTGTTGTGGGCAGAGATGATACATTTTCTCTGACAAATTTTAGTTGGGTTTTCTCAGCATTTGTTTAATTTAGTTGCTAGTATATTACACCACAGTGACCACACCAGCATTATATTGATGCCGATGTGGACATAGCTAGGACAGGTGTCAAGTTTAGTTAAGTTAATTTTTCTTTGTTGCCATATGGCAATGTATGTAAAGGCATTCTAGCTTTTGAGGAAGAGATGATATCATTGTCATACAGAGTTCTTCACTATTCTATTTCTCTCTTGGAATTGGGGGTTTGAAAATAATGTTAATCCTTACGATTTTATAGGTTTTTGTTTTTGTTTTTTCTTTGTTTGTTTGAAAAGATGGCCTGGTGTTGTTGGATGCATTTTTCTGTATAATTGCCTTTCTTTTTTTCTTTTTGATACAAGTGATTATGTTTTTGGTCAATTTTGTGAAAATCAAAATACTTGAGAAAAAAGAAGCTGCTTTGAAGAATCAAATTCAATTTCATCTAGTTGATCTGGAAGGAACTTCTGTTACCTTGATATGTTTCCATTGCATGTTCCAGTGTCTTTTCAATTAGCACGCTTAGGGGTCGTTTGGTACGGCGGACTGTCATAGACTGGACTAAGTATTGGGACTGTTTCATATTAGCTCGAATTGGCCTAAGCTGGATTAAGTACTGACCTACGTTTAGTGATGCGTCGGACTAAAAAATAATTCTTATAATATTTTAATTTAATTGGAGTTTTTGACCTAAAAAATAAATAAATGCTAAAAAAAAAAAAACCAATTCAAAGATTTATAACAATATCAGGCAAAAAAAAAAAAAAGAAGATTTAAAACAATAATAAAAAGAAAGCAAATAAATTTTTTTTTTATTTTTTTAATGAAGAATAAAATTATGATATTTGTTTTTTGGCTTCTCAAGATTAATCTTAGTTGGTGGAAACATTGTTAAAGGAGTTAAGCTCTCTCAATATAATTCTAGGTTTTTCAAGGACCAAGTAAAACAATAATTAAATTATATATATATGTATAATTTTTATATAGTTGACTTTTGACTTCAAACTGAAAAATATAATTTGACAAGGTACAAATTGCTTGCGATAAAGAAAGCATCACATCATGAATTATTAAACTTGTTTCAATATCAAAAAAATATCAAACATTTGTAAATTACTATAGTTTGATTTTCCAAATGCAATATCAAAATAATTATTGTAATATTTAAATTTAGTTAAGGATTTTTATCTAAAATAAATAAATGCTGCAAAAAAAAAAAATCATTCAAAGATCTAAAACAATAATTAAAAGAAAACAAATAAAATTATGATATTTTTTAAAGAGAGGAGTCAGACTCACGTGTTCTATTTAGTGAGCGTGCTATTTAGAGAACCACTTTTCAGGCTCACTGTATTAGACGAGCGAGTGAGGCGTTTTTTTCACTATTGGACTATACAGTCTCATTTAAGTTAGTCCCGTCTCTTACCAAATAAGGGTTTCGAGTGCTATTTAACCCAATCCAGTTCAATAAGACGTACCAAACATTAGTGTTACTTGTAATCCAACTGGGCAGGCAAGTGACAAAGAACGTAGCTAGAATTCTTTTTTATTAAATCAATTTGATAAAGCTCTAATACAAGGATTGCCACTTGCCCTTTGCTTGTTTCAAATATATTTTCTCCTTTTTATTTAAGGCCTATACTCATCACTCAAGTCTGGAGGTTGACGCATCTTATTCTATTCTCGTTGTTCGTTGTACATAATGTGGTCTTGTTTTATATAGCACAAACGTTGTTTTATATAGCACATAATTTGGTCAAGCAATGATCTAATTTAGCTGCAACTTCTTATTATAAAGCTCACTTATTATACATTTATCTTGATTTGGAAATGGTTGATGTCATCACTGTCATATAATATCTTGCAATACTATTTAAGCTTTAGTTCAGTGAAATTTTACACAGGTTCTGCATTGTAGTTTTGCACAAACTACATTGCAGTTTTGGTAATTATAATTAGATTTTTGCTCCTTCCTTGGCCTTAAACCTCACCAATTTGAAGAGTAGATGCTACCCAGATGAGGAATTGGGTGGGCAAGAGAAGAGTAGAACTACCCAAGAGCAAGGGAACTCAAAATTGGACTTTTGGAAACTGCATTGCAGTTTTCATTTAATTACAATTGAATTTTTTTTCTTTCCTTGGCCTTCAACCTCACCAATTTGAAGAGTAAAAGCTACCTAGATGAGAAATTGTGACAGGACCCGCCCCGGAATTTCCCAGAAACCAGAGCGGACCCCGTCTTTATTCCGACATTACCCCGGTGCCGGGCCCACTCACTAAGAACCTAGACTCTCTACCAAAATTTTGGCAGAGTCTCCCCTGTAAATTAAGCAAACCCCACAAAAATTTCAACCTGCAACATACATAAAATAATCCCAACCAGCAGCATGCTTTCATCATACAACACAATATACTAAATGGCATCCGGCCTCACAAGTAAAGTCTAACATGTGCGATAACAGAGCATCTACTGAATTTAGTTTACAACAACAGTTGAGTAGAAGAAATTACTCAAATCCTAACTAGGGAAGTTCACAGTTCGAGCCTCGTACACCACTTGCATGCTTTCTGGAGCGACTACTGGCTGGGGGGCGCAAGACAGAAAATATGTGAGTGGACAAAATCAAGATTTGCATTTAAAATAACATTGCAACCCCACCGAGTAAAAATAATGCTCAAGATATGCAGGTTTACAATTCATTATTTAATTACTCAAAAATATATTTCATTTAAAATTCTTTAAAAACACAAATCACTTCATCCATAAACCACATTCCCACAATTTTCCTACTCCTGCCAACCGACTGATTAACTCTAATTTCTTCACTCTCACAACTATATATATATATATGAATATATAAATATAACTATACAATATACTCATCACACTACCTAGGTACCAGGGAAACAATCCAATTAGGGGATCGTTTAACTAGCCCGCAGGATTTTCAGGTGCTATCCTGCGTCTAGAGATGAGCGGTCCAACCGGGGGACGAAACTCCATAGCTCACACACTGGAACATCCAACGCCATGTGTAGCTCCAATACTAAGTCCTACGCACGCAGACTGGATCATCACACACCGGAACATCCAACGCCATGTGTGATGATCCCAAGCAATATATCGAGTCTTCCCATACGCCGGAACATCCAATGCCGCGTATGGAAAATATCTCACATGCCGGAACATCCAACGTCACGTGTGAGACTGATAACCTATTCTTCCCACACGCCGGAACATCCAACGCCACGTGTGAGAAGTCTAATAACTGGGGAAGGTACTTACATAGTGTAATCATACAACTTCTCTCAATAACCCCTCATATTCAAGTTCTTCCACAACTCACCTCAACAATCCAAGTATCCCACCTATAGACAATATATATATATATAACTTCCCCAAAATCCATATAAAACATACTCTTGATACCCAAATATACCAAACCCACAATATATTGCCAAAGCGCTATACAAACATCAAATTCAACCTATGAATATAATATATTCAATAAACCATTAAAAACATTATGCATAAATCTTTCATCAATAAAACCATGCATATGATTGAAAACAAAGTCCACTCACAAATATTCCCACGCTGCCTGACCACGAGAGGGTCCTGCCTGCTGAGTACGTGCAGTCGGAGCACCTATTTTGAGATATGAACCCTTAATTAATATAAACTTACTTCGAAGCAGAAATCACAAATTAAATACTTAAATCCCCAAGTTCCCAGTACATGTACGTTGAACGAGGTATCCTAAGGTCCGATTACAGGTTTAGGAATCGCTCATGATTTTACGGTTATCGCTAACCCACAAACTTTGAATTATTAAATCGGAACATCCGGGGCTCCGATTCACGATCCATGAAGTCCTACACGGTCCTAGAAATACCTAGAACAACATATATTAATTGGGAAACGATCCAATGGTCAGAACCTATCGAACCTGGATAACGCACAATATGCGAAAATCCGTTCGATAGTCAAACGACGTCCGAATTGAGATCTGCGAAATCCTACGCACTCATGACTACCTGAGGATCTCATCGAGACAAAGTGCAACTTCACCACCCTCACCCATGATCCGCCACACGCGCCGGCAGCGCGTGGGTGTGTAGAGTAAATTCCAGCGACGGAAAAACTCCACACCCAAGCTCACCCTTCCTACCCTAGCTTCTAATCGAGGTCAGGATCACATCAATCAACTATGGGGAGGTCCAATTCGGACGGCAACTGGCCGGAATTTCACTTTGAAATCCGGCCAAAACCTCGGTTTTCAAATCAATTTTCTACATAGCAAATCAATCCAAACCTATGCAACAGTCAGCTAGACCAAGGAAAAAGAGGAAGAAACCTCACCTTATTTACCGGGTTTGGGCGGCGGAGGCGACGACGCGGCGTCAGGAAGACTCGGGTTTGAACCAGTAGATGCCATCGGCAATTCACGAGTTTTTCGACGGGGAAAGCTGGCGGGTCTTGACTGGGATGTCGAGGGGAGTCGATCGGGACTAGTGCCGTCGATCGGGATGGCCAGAAATGGTGGCGGGGTGGTGGTTTCTGGTTCGGTGAACAGTAACGGGGGAGAGGGAGGTCACGCGTAGAGGGAGTATCGGGAGAGAGAGAGAGAGAGAGAGAGAGAGAGAGTGTGTGTGTGTGTGTGTGTGTGATAAAAGTGAAAAATCATATTTTTACTCTAACCCTTTTCGAAATAATTACAAGTTTGCCACTGAATTACTTTTGATCACCAAATCTTCGTTCCAACTCCGTTTCAAGCCTACTGCATGTCTATGAATTCGTCTCAATACAACTTACCCAAAAATACCAGTCATGATCCCAAAATCCTTCCGGATAATAAAATGACCAATTTACCCCTGCCCCAAGGATAAATTCGTAATTTCACTTTAAATAAATTAAAATAAGAATTAAATTTGGAGTCGGGGTGTTACAATCTACCCCTCCTTAAAAAATTTTGTCCCCGAAATTCACGTACCTGTCAATGGAAGAGATAAGGGTACTTGGCCCGCATTTGCGCATCGAGCTCCCATGTAGCTTCTTCCACAATTTGGCTTCTCCACAGAACCTTCACTACTGGAATAGATCTGGAGTGCAACATTTGCTCTTTCCTATCCAGGATTTGCACAGGCTGCTCCTCATATGACAAATCTTCTTCTAACTCCAGAGGTTGATATTCTAGAACATGAGAAGGATCTGGCATGTATTTCCGAAGCATAGATACATGAAACACATCATGGACCCGAGATAGTTCTGCAGGTAATGCAAGTCTATAGGCAACAGGTCCGATGCGCTCAGTGATCTCATAGGGTCCAATATAACGAGGGCTTAACTTCCTACGTTTCCCGAATCTCAACACACCATTCGAAGGAGATAGCTTCATAAACACCTAATCCCCAACTGCAAACTCAAGATCCTTAGACCTATTATTCACATAACTCTTCTGTCGGTCTTGTGCGGTTTTCAGTTTCTCTTTAATCATCTTCACCTTCTCGGTTGTTGCACGGATACTATCCACTATTTCCAATTTCTTATCCCCCACCTCATTCCAACAAATAGGAGTCCTACACTGCCTCCCATATAATGCCTCATAAGGCATGATAACTGTTGTTATACGCAAATTCCACCAAGGCAAGGTGAGTATCCCATGCATCTTTCATCTGCAACACACATGACCTCAACATATCCTCCAGAGTCTGGATGGTCCTTTCTGATTGCCCATCAGTCTGTGGGTGAAAAGCTGTGTAGAACTGCAACCTAGTACCCATAGCTTCCTGTAAACACCTCCAGAATCGAGAAGTGAACCGAGCATCCCTGTCCGATACAATGGACATAGGTGCTCCATGTAATCTCACAATCTCATCCACAAAGAGTTTTGCCAACTTCATCAAAGAATAAGTCTCCTTGATGGGTAGGAAATGGGCTGACTTCGTGAGTCTATCAACTATCACCCAAATTCCATCATGTCCCTTAGAAGTACGGGGAAGCTTGAAAACAAAATCTATGGTAATGCATTCCCACTTCCATTCAGGAATCGGAAGTGGTTGCATAAGTCCCGAAGGTTTCTGTCGCTCTGCCTTCACTTGTTGACAAATCAAGCATCTGCTCATATACTTGGCAATGTCCCCCTTCATATGCGGCCACGAGTAATATTCCCGTATGGTCCAATATAACTTGGTACTTCCCGGATGCATAGTGTAAGTGGAACAGTGAGCTTCCTCCATGATTTCTCTTTTCAGATCATAATTCTTAGGTACACAGAGACGAGTTCCTGTTATCAACGCTCCGTCTCCCCTTATTGCACAATCCTTCCGGGTACCATTTCCCACTTATCCCCTGATTCTACAAAGTGTTGGATCTCCCAACTGGGCTACAATTACCCGCTCCACCAAAATAGGTCTCACAAGTAAGCTAGCAAAGATTCCACCCTGTTGAGTTATTCCCAACTCTACTCCATCCTTCCGTAGTTCCACTAACAACGGAAGATATGCCATTTTGAGATGAGCTAAACTTCTAGTAGTCTTTCTACTCAGTGCATCTGCAACCACATTAGCCCGGCCTGGATGATACTCAATCGTGCAGTCATAGTCCTTTATTAATTCCAACCAACGCCGTTGTCTCATATTAAGCTCCCTTTGAGTGAAAAAGTACTTGAGGCTTTTGTGATCAGTGAAAATCTGACACGTCTCACCATACAAGTAATGCCACCAAATCTTGAGAGTGAACACTACTGCCGTAAGTTCCAAATCATGGACAGGATAATTCTGCTCATGCTTCTTGAGTTGCCTTGAGGCATAAGCAATCACCCGATCATGTTGCATCAGAACACATCCCAAGCCTTGCAAGGATGCATCACTATAGATCACAAAATTTCCTGAATTATTCGGAAGAGCCCAGACAGGTGCGGTGGTTAATCGCTTCTTTAATTCTTGAAAACTATGTTCACATTCTTCCGTCCACTCAAATGTAACATCTTTCCTTGTCAACCGCGTGAGAGGTGCTGCTATCGAAGAGAACCCTTCCACAAATCGACGATAGTAGCCTGCCAATCCCAGAAAACTCAGTATTTCGGTCACACTTGTGGGTTGTACCCAATTCACAATAGCTTCAACTTTCTGTGGATCCACATAAATCCCTTCAGTTGAAATTACATATCCGAGGAATTCAACTTTGTCCAGCCAGAACTGACACTTACGAAATTTGGCATAAAACTGCTTCCTCCTCAAAGTCCTCAATACCAACCTCAGATGATTCTTATGCCCTTCCGAAGTCTGGGAGTAAACCAAGATATCATCTATGAACACAATCACAAAGTGATCCAAGTATGGTCGGAACACTCTGTTCATGAGATCCATAAACGCTGCTGGAGCATTCGTCAGTCCAAAAGGCATCACCAGAAATTCATAATGTCTACACCGCGTTCTGAATACGGTCTCAGGAATATCCTCTTCCCTGATCCTCAACTGATGGTATCCTGATCTCAGATCAATCTTAGAAAAATACTTAGCACCCTTCAACTGATCAAACAAATCATCAATCCGAGGCAAAGGATACCGGTTACGTATTGTCACCTTAT
Source organism: Prunus persica (assembly GCF_000346465.2). Classification (NCBI taxonomy): domain Eukaryota; kingdom Viridiplantae; phylum Streptophyta; class Magnoliopsida; order Rosales; family Rosaceae; genus Prunus; species Prunus persica. The sequence continues at coordinate 14,200,214 of NC_034009.1, forward strand.
TCAACTGCCGGTAATCAATACATAACCTCATGGTCCCATCTTTCTTTCACACGAACAACACCGGTGCACCCCACAGAGAAACACTGGGTCGGATGAATCCAAGATCCACTAACTCCTATAACTGAGTCTTCAACTCCCGGAGCTCAGCTAGCGTTATCCTATAGAGAGTTTGATAGATAGGGTTGGTGTCTGGAAGAAGTTCTATAGTGAACTCGATTTTCTTTTCAGAGGGTAAACCAGGGAGATCATCTGGAAAGATATAAGGGAAATCACAAACAATAGGAATATCTTCCAGATTCAGGGTGATCTCTCGAGTATCGATGATATGAGCCAAATATCCTTCACAACCCTTCTTGAGTAACCTCTTAGCTGTGATAGCAGAGATAAGACAAGTAGGGAGAACTCTACGCTCCCCACCGAAGGTAACTTTAGGTTGCCCTGGACTCCGAAGTGTTACTTTCTTCCGGAAACAGTCCACTGATGCATGATGCTTCTCTAGCCAATCCATCCCCAATATAATATCCAAATCCACCAAATCTAAAGGAGTTAAGTTGGCTTCCAACCATGCATCGTCTACTTGGACAAAACAATTTCTGAACACCCGATCTACGTACAAGACTTCTCCCGTAGGTAGGGAAATACTAAAACTTCCTATCATAGGTGTGGGTCTAACATTGATATACGGTGCGAAATTGTGTGCTACAAAGGAGTGTGTGGCCCCCGGGTCAATTAGAACACGTGCAAGATAACCAAAGATTGGAATCATACCAGTAATCACGTCCGGGGTGGCATGTGCTTCCTGCTGAGTCATAGAGAACACTCGGCCCTGAGTAGTGGAACGCCCAGGCTGACCCCTTGATTGCCTACCACTCCTGCCTCTAGAAGATGACAGTGCCCTACTATTGGATGACCCTGCTGCAGAGGAAGAAGCACCACCTTAACTCTGATTCTGACCCATACTACCCTGCCCTTGTTGGGCCCCAGTCCTCTGGATTGCTGCATCACTTTGGAGTATAATTGGGCAGCTTCTCTTAGTATGCCCCACTTGCCCACAAAAGTAGCATGTCAGGCTACTACTCTGACTCTGTCCACCTCCCTGAGTATAGCTAGGACAATCTTTCACCATATGCCCAACCTGCCCACAGTTAAAGCATGTCAACCCAGTTTGCCTAGAAGGAGCCCTGGCTGTGCTAGCTGTAGACTGCAGCCCTGAATACTAAGTCCAAGCTGGACGAGAACCGAATCTCCCACTACTAGAATTAGATCCTCATCCTCCAGACCATTCACCGCTAGCAGAACTGGAGCTAGATCCTCTTTTCTTTGATGGACCCTGACTGGGCCCACCAATTCTTGGTGTATCTCTACGGCGCCTACCAGCACTCCCACTGAGTTTCCTCGACACTCTTTCAATTGCCTGAGCCAAAGCCCTCATATTTGGATAAGTGTTGGCAGTAACCACTGCCTGAATCTCGCACCATAATCCTTCATCAAACCGTCTACATCTGTCCTCCTCAGTGGCAACCAGCTCTGGAGCAAATCTAGACATCTCATTAAACTTGTGTTCGTACTCCACTACTGACATAGACCCCTGTTTCAGATATAGGAACTCTGACTTCTTTGCATGTCTGTATGAAGGTGGGTAAAATTGCTCTGAGAAGACCCGCTGAAATTCCTCCTAGTTTATAGCAGCCAGATTTTCATAACCCCTTTTTACCGCTTTCCACCAATGATATGCATTTCCCTTCAGTAGAAACATAGCCAAGCGGACTCTATCCCCAACTGGGCACTCCAAAACCTCAAAAATTCTCTCCACATCAGTAATCCATGATTCTGCTTCTGCTGGGTCTGCGCTACCCATGAACTATCTTGCTCCCAATTCCTTAACCCTTTTAATTTCCGAACTTTCTGTACCACGCCTTCCTCGTAAGGCTGTAGCCATGGTGCGGGTAAACTGGCTAAGTACATGCCTCATATCCAAAGCATTATCTCCGGCAGGTGGAGATGGTGGAGGCGAAGGCATTGGTGGTGAAGGAAAGGGTGACGGAGATGGAGGTGGTGGATTCGGCCCCCATCTCTTACCGCGACCTCTTTTTCTAGCTCTGCGAGCTGACATGATTCTACACAAAGAAATCATAAAATCATTAGATCAACAATGCAACAAAAGTGCAAAAGTTGAAGGAAAATGAACCTAAGGCTCTGATACCAAGTTGACAGGACCCGCCCCGGAATTTCCCGGAAATCGGAGTGGACCCCGTCTTTGTTCCGACATTACCCCGATGCCGGGCCCACTTACTAAGAACCAAGACTCTCTACTAAAATTTTGGCAGAGTCTCCCCTATAAATTAAGCAAACCCCACAAAAATTTCAACCTGCAACATACATAAAATAATCCCAACCAGCAGCATGCTTTCATCATACAACAAAACATACTAAATGGCCTCCGGCCTCACAAGTAAAGTCTAACATGGGCGATAACAGAGCATCTACTGAATTTAGTTTACAACAACAGTTGAGTAGAAGAAATTACTCAAATCCTAACTAGGGAAGTTCACAGTTCGAGCCTCGTACACTACTTGCACACTTTCTGGAGCGACTACTGGCTGGGGGGTGCAAGACAGAAAACATGTGAGTGGACAAAAACAAGATTTGCATTTAAAACAACATAGTAACCCCACCGAGTAAAAATAATGCTCAAGATATGCAGGTTCACAATTCATTATTTAATTACTCAAAAACATATTTTCATTTAAAATTCTTTAAAAACACAAATCACTTCATCCGTAAATCACATTCCCACAATTTTGCTGCTTCTGCCAACCCACTGATAAACTCTAATTTCTTCACTCTCACAACTATATATATATACATAACTATACAATATACTCATCACACTACCTAGGTACCAGGGAAACAATCCAACCGGGGGATCGTTTAACTAGCCTGCAGGATTTTCAGGTGTTATCCTGCTTCTAGGGATGAGCGGTCCAACCGAGGGACGAAACTCCATAGCTCACACACCGGAACATCCAACACCATGTGTAACACCAATACTAAGTCCTACGTGCGCAGACTGGATCATTACACACCGGAACATCCAACGCCATTTGTGATGATCCCAAGCAATATACAAAGTCTTCCTATACGCCGGAACATCCAACGCCACATGTGAGAAGTCTAATAATTGGGGAAAGTACTTACATAGTGTAATCATACAGCTTCTCTAAACAACCGCTTATATTCAAGTTCTTCCACAACTTATCTCAACAACCCAAGTATTCCACCTATAGAGAATATATATATATAACTTCCCCAAAATCCATATAAAATATACTCTCGATACCCAAATATGCCAAACCCACAATATATTGCCAAAGCGCTATACAAACATCAAATTCAACCCATGAATATAATATATCAAATAAACCATTAAAAACATTATGCATAAATCTTTCATCAATAAAACTATGCATATGATTGAAAACAAAGTCCACTCACAAGTATTCCCACGTTGCCTGACCATGAGAGGGTCCTGCCTACTAAGTACGTGCAGTCGAAGCACCTATTTCGAGATACGAACCCTTAATTAATATAAACTTACTTCGAAGCAGAAATCACAAATTAAATACTTAAATCCCCAAGTTCTCAGTACGTGTACGTTGAACGAAGTATCCTAAGGTCCGGTTACAGGTTTAGGAATTGCTCACGATTGTACGGTTATCGCTAACCCACAAACTTCGAATTATTAAATCGGAACATCCGGGGTTCCGATTCATGATCCGTTAAGTCCTACACGGTCCTAGGAATACCTAGAACAACATATTTTAATTGGGAAACGATCCAATGGTCAGAACCTATTGAACCTGGATAATGCACAATATGCGAAAATCCTTTTGATAGTCAAATGACGTCCGAATTGAGATCTACGAAATCCTACGCACTCATGACAACCTGAGGATCTCATCGAGACAAAGTGCAACTTCACCAAACTCGCCCACGCGCCGGCAACGCGTGGGTGTGTAGAGTAAATTCCGGCGACGGAAAAACTCCACACCCGAGCTCACCCTTCCTACCCTAGCTTTTACTCGAGGTCAGTATCACATCAATAAACTACGGGGAGGTCCAATTCGGACGGCAACTGGCCGGAATTTCACTTTGAAATCCGGCCAAAAACTAGGTTTTCAAAACGGTTTTCTACACAGCAAATCGATCCAAACCTATGCAACAGTCAGCTAGACCAAGGAAAAAGAGGAAGAAACCTCACTTTATTCACCGGGTTTGGGCGGCGGAGGCGACGGCGCGACGTCGGGAAGACTCGGGTTTGAACCAGTCGATGTCGTTGGTGATTCTCGAGTTTTTCGACAGGAAACGCTAGCGGGTCTTAACCGGGACGTCGAGGGTAGTATATCGGGACCGGTGCCGTCGATCAGGGTGGCCGGAAATGGTGGCGGGGTGGTGGTTTCTAGTTCGGTGGACAATAATGGGGAAGGGGGAGGTCGCACTCAGAGGGAGAATCGGAGAGAGAGAGAGAGAGAGAGAGAGAGAGAGAGAGAGAGAGAGGTAAAAGTGAAAAATCAGATTTTTACTCTAACCCTTTTTGAAATAATTACAAGTTTGCCACTGAATTACTTTTGATCGCCAAATCTTCGTTCCAACTCCGTTTCAAGCCTACTTCATGTCTATGAATTAATCTCAGTACAACTTACACAAAAATACCAGTCGTGATCCCAAAATCCTTCCGAATAAAAAAATGACCAATTTACCCCTACCCCAAGGGTAAATTCATAATTTCACTTTAAATAAATTAAAATAGGAATTAAATTTGGAATCGGGGTGTTACAAATTGGGTGGGCAAGAGAAGAGTAGAACTACCCAAGAGTAAGGGAACTCAAAATTTGACTTTTAGAAACTGCATCCCAGTTCAGAAACTGCATCGCAGTTTCGGAAACTGCATTGCAGTTTTCATTTAATAACAATTGGATTTTGGTTCTTTCTCTGGCCTTCAACCTCACCAATTTGAAGAGTAGAGGCTACCTAGATGAGGAATTGGGTGGGCAGGAGAAGAGTAGAACTACCCAAGAGCAATGGAACTCAAAATTGAACTTTTGGAAACTGCATTGCAGTTTTCATTTAATTACAATTGGATTTTTGTTCTTTCATTGGCCTTTAATCTCACCAATTTGAAGAGTAGAGGCTACCTAGATGAGGAATTGGGTGGGCAAGAGAAGAGTAGAACTACCCAGGAGTAAAAGAACTCAAAATTAGACTTTTAGAAGTTGCATTGCAGTTTTCATTCAATTACAATTGGATTTTTGTTCTTTCATCGGCCTTCAATCTCACTAATTTGAAGAGTAGAGGCTACCTAGATGAGGAATTGGGTGGGCAAGAGAAGAGTAGAGCTAACCAAGAGTAAGAAAACTCAAAATTGGACTTTTAGAAGCTGCATCGCAGTTTCGGAAACTGCATTGCAGTTTTCATTTAATTACAATTGGATTTTTGTTCTTTCCTTGGCCTTCAACCTTACCAATTTGAAGAGTAAAGGCTAGCCAGATGAGGAATTGGCTGGGCAAGAAAAGAGTAAAACTAGCTAAGAGCAAGGGAACTCAAAAGTCGATAAAATTGTTCATCTTGGGTCCTCCATTTTGCTCCAATAAAATTAATTTTTTTTTTTGAAGCTATTTTTATTTTTATTTTTTTAAACATAATTGATATCTACATTGTATTTTTGTTGCAGTTTTTCTGTTTGTATTTTCAGTTTTTGTGTGAAAAAGTGTTGAAATGATATTTTTTTTTTAATTTTAAAAACCGTTGATTGTTTATATAAATATTGTATAACTGAATAAATATTACAAAATCAAGTTTGGTGTAGTGGTTGGTGAGTGAGCCTTCCTCCTTTGAGGGTCAAGGTTCAAGTCTCTTCAATGACACAATTTTTTTATTTTATTTTATTAATGTGAATAAAGGGCAACGGAGTTGGTCCCTTGCTGACGATGGCAAGCCGACGACGGGCAGTGGCGGTGGTGGCAGGTGGCCTGCGGTGGGTGGCGGTGGTGGCCGGCGGTGGTTGACTATCAAGGTTCAAGTCTCTTCAATGACACAATTTTTTTATTTTATTTTATTAATGTGAATAAAGGGCAACAGAGTTGGTCCCTTGCAAACGATGACAGGCCGACGACGGGCAGTGGCGGTGGTGGCAAGTGGCCTGCGGTGGGTGGCGGTGGTTGACTAGATATGGAGATGTGGCATAGTATGCTTGCTTTAGAAGGAGTGGCATTGTGTGTAATTTTGATATTTTCTAATGACATTTTTGTAAAATTAGGTACTACATATCGGCTTTGGCCTAATGCTAATTAGATGAAATTGTATTTCTATCTTCCAAATTAGTAAACTATATTGTGGTTTAAAACTAAAGCTCCCTTTTTTGAATCTATTTTGTAGCTTGGATGCTCAATATAAAAACATTAATATCAGGTCCTCGATTCCTTGCAATTCATAATTTATAAGAAGTGTGAACATTGGAATAGTAATGGTTGTGTTCACATTGACCAGAAAACTATTGTCTATTTTTTTTATATATATAGAGAAAACAATGAAATAGATTGAAGCAAAACACCATTACATAATGTCATCTATTAAAACATCTTGAATGATATATGGAGATCCCAAGAAGATAAATTCGATAAAAATAAAGTATAACGAACAAGACTATATGGTACTTGATTAGTTTCACAAAACACGTTAACAACATTAACAACAGAAACTTGAGCCAAAACTATTGTTCTTTTGTTTTGGTGTGAACACTCACAAAACTACTCAACAGCCCTCATTGTCAAGACATTTCTTTCAATCTTTCATTTTTCACCACTTCTTGTCTTTTTTCCCAATTAGCTCCTAATTTGGTTGGTTTTTTTCTTTATAATTTTGAAAACACCCCAATTTCGACTTTCCCTTCCAATTGGTAAAGGAAATCTAAAAGAGAGTGAAATAATTAGATTGAGGAAGACGACAATAATGCATAATATAATTCTAGCATTGATTGATCTGACAAAACGACTGAATATACGACGCATGGGCCCATAAAGAAAAACACAAAACTGTTGTAAAGTATAAAGTAGTGGAACCCACTTACTATTTGTTTGTAGACTTTGGTGCATGATTGTATTGTAGATTCACAGGTGGATTGTAGATTCACGGGTGTTATCCACCCTTTCCCTATAAAAGGCTTCTCTCTTATGCAAAGAGAGATAGAAGAGAAGAAAAGAAGAGAAAGGGAGAAACGGAAAAAGAAGAGGAAAGAAACAAAGAAGAGGAAAGAGAGAAGAGGAAAGAAAGAAGGGAAAGAGAAAAGAGGAAAGAGAGAAAAGGAAAGAGACAAGAGGAAGAGAAGGAAGAAAGAGGAAAGAGAGAGCAGGGAGAAATTATCCTAGAGAGAAAATTAAGTGAGCCACACATATTGTAAACACTAAAGTTGTAGCCCTATTATTTTACATAGTGGAAAAGTTACTACTGCTGCTCTCCGAGGACGTAGGCATAGCCGAACCTCGTTAAATACTATGTCTCATCTACTTTACGTGCAGCTCAATATCCGCACATATTCCAGGTTATTTTACAACACGTTATCAGCACGAGAAGCTCTCAGGTATAATTTTTGTGCTGCACTATTATTTATATTACTAACCACTAACAAAAATGGACTCTTGGTAATACTAAACATATTATCAGTGGGAGACCGTTACTAATACTAACACTTTCCTTATTTTGTTCAGTGGTGGTTTTTATTCCCACATTTATTTTATTTACTGTATGGTGTAGGTTTATTACCCATACAACAGTATTTATTTAAAAGGGTGGTGCGGGTTTATCGCCCACGCCTTTTTTTTTATTTAAATGTATGGAGCAGAATTAGTGCCCATACAAGCACGTTTACTTTACCGCATATTTAATTTATTTAAGGTATGGTGCGGGATTAACGTCCATACAGCAAGCTATATAATTTATTTAAGGTATTGTGCGGGATTAACGTCCATACAGCAAGCAATTTAATTTATGAATTTAATTTACTGCACATTTACATTTATTTAAAAGGGTGGTGCGGGTTTATCGTCCACGCCTTTACTTTTATTTAAATGTATGGTGCGGGTTTATTGTCCATACCAGTAATTTATTTACCAGCAATTTATTTTATGGATTAATTGTGCTGTATGATGAGTTTTTACAGTATGCAGATCAGGACCAGAAGTTCCTTGATCCTCATCATACAATTAAATCAGGACTTGAAGATCCTTGATGATGATATTAATATGAGAGCTGGCAGTCTCTCCGGTACTGTATTTGTAAACATATGATCGAAATTAAGGGTCCTTGATCCCTGACATGTAAATAAGGACCTAGAGTTCCTTAATGATGTAACAGTACCGTATTGGTTCATAGTGCCGTACACATTGATGATAACTGTACTGGCAGATGAATAGATACGTATTCATGACTTGATGAATAGTACTATTCACATGAATAGTGACGTATGCATAAATATGAACCATTTTGGGTAAACCGTCACTATATACAAAAGGGAACCTGCAGTTTCATGGTGCCGTACACATTGATGATAACTGTACTGGCAGATGAATAGATACGTATTCATGACTTGATGAATAGTACTATTCACATGAATAGTGACGTATGCATAAATATTAACCATTTTGGGGAAACCGTCACTATATACAAAAAGGAACCTGCAGTTCCTTAAACTCATGGATGAGCAATTAAATGAGATGCCAGAAGTTCCTCAAAATATGGACAATTATGTAAGGGCTTGAAGTCTCGAAATATGTACAGAAAATTGTAAAAATGTCCATACCATGAGCATGTATGGCTTTGGCCTGAAGTTCAAAATTTAACAGTGTTGAGAACCTGAAGTTCCAACAATTAAATGGACAACCCTTGAGGTATTATTGCAAATTGTGGTATGCCACATATTTCTTTGGCATAAGAAGATGATGAATTTAAAGTTCGATTTTGTTATAATCGACACCTCAAGGAAGAAATATATTTTGTGAATTCCGGTTGTTAAGAATACACCGCGAAATGGATAATATCAATATAAACCTCAAATAATGAATTGAGGCTCCCCACATATTTTGTTATATCTGGGCCGGAAGCCCATGGATCCAAATATATGAGAGATCCTGAACTTGAAGTTGTGGGTATATAGTAGTTAATGCTCTTCACTACTATATTGCGATATTATCATGGCTTTTACTCAATTCACATTTCATGTCCATTTGAAAAGGGCAAATAAATTCTAAGTTTGTGCCCAGGCCAAAAGTTTCGGGCTACCATGCAATTTGGGAGAGACAATGTGGTTATTTGAACCTATAAGGCACAAGGTTCCAAACCGTCATTTTGAAAAGACGTAAAAACCACAGGTGCAAGTTTAAGAATGTGCGCAATTATTATTACAGGAACATACAACAGATAGATTTTTTCCACCTGCAATGAAGGTGCAGGCCCTGTAAAATCTATAAAATTACATTATGTTCTGGAAGCCTCTGAAGGAAGCCATTTTTAAGAAGGTTTCGAAGAAAGTCTTAGGAAAACTAAAGTTTCAGAAAATGAAGAAATTTGAGTTGAAACGCAATTGCTCCAATCAAGTTTTGCAAAGGCAATATCTATAGACGAAAATATGGCAATATCTTCATGATTCCAATATCTTCTCGAATCCACATATTATCTTTTTCTTTCCCAGAGTCCAAAACTTCACGTGGCCTCTAATAATGCCCGTCGGCACTTTCGGCGTTTTCAAGTATTATTTTCAAAGCCGATCTTCCTTTACGGATTTCACGGAGCTACTTTTTCAAAAGCATCCCGAGAATCTCGCAATTTTCCTATGGTTAATTTGAAATTCACCGGTTCTACCTATTCATTGTATTTGTGTATAAATGTGTTACTAACGAAATTTTCTTTGCAGAAGACATCCAGTTTACTCCATTCCTAGTGATGCGATATCTACTTGTTTTCTTATCAGTAAGCACTTAATATGCCCGAGAAGCAAGACTATCTCTGATCATCCATTCAGGAAGCAAGACTATCCCTGATCATGTTTCCGCTATATCAGGGAACTGTGAAGGCGACCTTATGCTCTAATCTCCTGAGGTCCTTCTAGACTAGGAGAAATGAGAGCTTGTTGTCTGCTCCCACCAGCTTCCTTCCTTGATTGCTTACCTTACCTTGCAATCAATATCACAATCTTTTTGCATTTTTTCTCTTTTTATAACTCTCTGTTCATAAGAGATTTTATTTCTCTAGAATGAACATCTGAAGAATGAATCCATGAAGTAATCCTAACTATGAAGGTTATTTGACAGAGGCAAAAGAGTTGTGATTTTTACTCTTGCAGGATATAACAAGATCATCAAGCGATACTTTATATTTACTGGGCCGATACGAGCTTGAATGATACTTGAGAAAAGTTTCTCCCACCTAAGGATGTAAGCAATACTTGTGTTATTTTATGCTTATATACCTATTTGATATTTTATCTTGAAAGGTAACCAAATGGGGAGATAAGTCCGTTCCAAAAGAATGACTTGTATGTATCCATGAATTATTAACGCAAATTTTACAGATTGCAAGTTGGATACATTGATAATACACTGCACAGATTAAAGTCCCATAAGAACAAAATATGGGTATAGCAGTGATCAATATGATGCACGCCTGTTGCGTAGCAAATGATGTGGATTGAAGTCCCGAAGGACAATCCTTTGACATGTCAATATTGATATTATGCACGCCTAATGCGTAGCAAATTATATGGGTTAAAGTCCCATAAATTAATTGACATGTATGTATTAATCTGTGGCATGCCTGCAACATGACAGATATATGGGTTCTAAATGTTCCAACTCTCTAAATGAAGAATATCCATGCCCTACTATAAAATAACGCTCCATTGGAGGTTATAATCCACATTCTCACATAATAAAAGCCCCCTACAGTGGCTTGGGTACCCAAAAGCAAAGAAATGCTTATAATTGATGCATGCGCATGCAAATGAGAATGGTGGGATCATGAATTGATGAATGACAATTTTTGGTTTTGGAGTAGCTACTCAAATCATCAATGGGCTGTGTTGATTGGAACCATGTTCAATTATTAAATGTCGACAATATCACTGGCCAAAATGGAATGAGGTAATTCCATTATAGATAAGAATGAACGTGAAGGAACAACCCACAGTACGAACCCCAAAATTTGTTAATACTGAAAGTTATACTTGGGTGTTCGGAATAAAAGGGAATATACCTACTTTGTATGACACACTGTTTCTGGCAGAAACAAGGAATGTTGGGTTTTCTCCATATTTACAGATTCAATTGTGCCCCCCTTATTACACAATTACGGAGACCAACATATTATCTTTAAGGGTTATTAAATGCACAGAGCATATCGCCAGAAGCGATTTCCTAAAGATGTATAAATAGCTGGGTTAAAGCTATATAATGTGTCATAAAGTTTAATCCCTTTTAAACAAAATCCGTTGAGAGGATTGACATTGCATAAAGCAAGTCCCTAAAGGACATGTGCTTGAAGCACAAAATTTGTACTCAATATTAATATGCATAAATTACCTCAGTGAGTACATTGATTAGAATGTGATTGCAACACATTAAAACTTCTGCAGAATTCACGAAATATTTGTCTCGACTTAAGGATCGAGCATTATGCCAACGAGATTCTTGCTTATACTAAGAAAGTATTGAAGCATTTTTATGAGGATTATCCGTTGGACACTTTAAGGATTTTCCGGAAGTATATTGGACCGGACATCATATTTTCCAGATATGGCTCAACTCCATCACCATCATTTTGGGATGATGTGAGGTAGATTTGATGCTATCTCCGCATAACACCATGTATGGGCATATTCTTTCATATGATCTTACAAATAGCCCAAGTTTTGTTGGAAACGCGGACTCTGAAAATTTCTATGATTTACATAGAGATAGCTCACTGGAAATATATTTACTATATGAATTGTTGGTGGCTACATCATTCACTCACTCCGAAAGATTCTCACTCCAAAGATAGTTATGAAGACATCAGGGGGAGATATTAATCAGGGGGAGCATCCAGAAGTATGCTATACAGATTGTTGTACTCTTCTTTCTTCCTTCCATCAGTTTTCTACCTCACTAGGTTTTCTCCAAGCAAAGTCTGATGAAGCAACTGACATATTATTTGTGGTCTCCAAGGGGGAGTGTTGTAAAGTATAAAGTAGTGGAGCCCACTTACTATTTGTTTGTAGACTTTGGTGCATGATTGTATTGTAGATTCACAGGTGGATTGTAGATTCACGGGTGTTATCCACCCTTTCCTTATAAAAGGCTTCTCTCTTATGCAAAGAGAGATAGAAGAGAAGAAAAGAAGAGAAAGGGAGAAACGGAAAAAGAAGAGGAAAGAAACAAAGAAGAGGAAAGAGAGAAGAGGAAAGAAAGAAGGGAAAGAGAAAAGAGGAAAGAGAGAAAAGGAAAGAGACAAGAGGAAGATAAGGAAGAAAGAGGAAAGAGAGAGCAGAGAGAAATTATCCTAGAGAGAAAATTCAGTGAGCCACACATATTGTAAACACTAAAGTTGTAGCCCTATTATTTTACATAGTGGAAAAGTTACTACTGCTGCTCTCGGAGGACGTAGGCATAGCTGAACCTCGTTAAATACTGTGTCTCATCTACTTTACGTGCAGCTCAATATCCGCACATATTCCAGGTTATTTTACAACAAAAACTCCCGATCAAGGCTCACCAAAAAAAAAACCAAAAACAAAAAGCTATATCGTGGTTATGTTAACATAATATAATATTATTTTATTATTTCAATAGAAGTTGGCGACGACTTTGGGCCGAGTTCAATTTTCATGTTACTATTTTCTTTGTGCCCATCATGTCCTCCTTATTTTTTGACATGTGTCATTTCAAAACTCTAACTTTGTTAAATCTATTAATTTTTATTAAAATTAAATATACTAATTATACAAACGTGATTTCTTCATCTTCTCTGCAACCCAGCGGCAACAACCTCTGCCCCTACCGCCCCCAGCCTTCTTTTCTCCCTCTTAAAATTGCGGAACCAGATTAAGATTGTTGAACTGCCCAACCTAATCTCCACTTCGAGTGAATCATCAACAGTGACGCTTGCTTGCCCTTCCTCACTAAATCAAAATTTTCTCTCCAAACAACCACAGGCACTCCGCCTCGACGACGCCGGAAAATCTTGAAAGGTCTCTTTTTTAGATTTTTCAGTTCTTCAAAGTTTCAGCCTTGGAGCCTTTTGATCTTTGCCACATCTGTTTCGTCCCAAAAATCAACCCTTGATTCTCCTCGGATCATCTTCACATAAAAGAGAGAGAGAGAGAGAGAGAGAGAGAGAGAGAGAGAGAGAGAGAGGAAGGGTGGTGGAGACCGTGGGATGGTTATGGTGGTCAGCTGTTGGAGTTGGGTAGGTGGTTCCTCGGGGGCTATTGGGCTGTTGGGTTTTTACTTTTTTAGTTTTAATGTTTTTAATTGAATAATAAGTTAACAGATAGTTGAATGATAAGTTAACAGAGTTAGGTTAATTGTAAATGAGAGGACATGTGTCACAAAAATAAGGGAGAAACAAGGTGGCACGTGGAAAATGGCAACAGGAAAAATGAGCTCCCTTGGGTCAAGTCTCCTTTATTTCGTGTTTTTTTTAGTCTGACCTTTATTTCGTGTTTATGACAAAAAGAAAAGAGTGCTGCTATTTCCACCCACCTGTCATATTTTCCAACTCACCTTATCTTTCCACCTACAATATAAATTTTAAAAAACACAATCCTATTTTTACACCCACCAATATTCCTAAAATACCCTTTTAATTATTATCTCATTTCCTCTCTTCTTTATTCTCTCTGCTCGTGTCTTCTCTCTCTGACATCCCATTCATCTCTCTCTCATTTTTGCTCTATCTCATTGTCATAACAGAGCTTGGACAGGAGCCACATGCTCCATGTAGCTTCAAGTGCACTACATTTCCTTCAATTTCATGTAATGCAACATTTCCCCCATCGGAAATCAGATATAGTCGGATTTCATCCAATACACTTTCAACATTCTCTGCAGTCAGTGACAACTCGACTGCTGAATTTGGAGTAGCAACTGCCTTAACCACTGTACAGTAATGAAATAGATGACCATCAAACATCCAACTAGGGATAAGTAAAAAGAGACTCAGGGTCACAACATCCAATGATCATCTGTTTCTAGCTTTTTACCCTTTAATTGAAAAGGGCATCCACACTTTTTCGATCCTGCATGTCTTCTATCCTCATCCTTTATAGTTTTTTTTGGGAATTCGCTTTCTATATTCTCCATACCTCTCACAACCCAAAGTAACTCTAGGCTTCTTATTTCCTTTTCCACCTTGATCAGATCTTAAGGTCACAATAACAAAACCGTTCGCCCTTCCAACTTCACGAGCCCATCGTATTAATTCTTCTCTACTGTTAAATATCTGCATATCACCAATTTCACATTATACATAAATTTACAAGAGTGTAAGAAAAAAAAAAATTACTTATTTCAATCAAACCTAATTGTAGACACCAAAATTTGAATTCTTGTGTTTACACTAACCCCATTTGTGGTAAATTCACTAGTACAATCCACTATTTGTTCAAAGTCCATGTTACTACAACCAGAATATTCATCTCCTTGAAAAAAGAAAACAAGAAACAATAGTAAGAATATATCTCCCAAGAACAGGGCCTAAATCGTAGTAATACAGCGTAAAATATCACTAAATTTAATGACAAAGGCTGCTCAGCAAACAAAAGATGACCAACCCTTGAAACCAAAAGTTGGCTCACACTCCCCAATTTTTGAACATACCCAGCAAACTCTTTGCCCACCTTCCAATCTGCTTTAGCTCACGCTCCTCCATAGCTATAAGTCTCCCTCTTTCTCAAATATTAGTTCAACCTATTTTCCTGAAATATGATTCAAAACCGTAATAAAATTGTGTTTGATTGTTTTTCAAACTTTCTGGTCAGCATACCAGAAAGTTTGGAAGGTGGGCAAAGAGGTTGTCGACCAGCCCTTGAAACCAAAACTTGCTCATCACATCTTCATGCAAAATATCCCCCACCAACGACCCATTAACCCCCAAAGCCGCCTTCACCAAATCGTCGAATTGTTTATTCATCCCCAAGTTTTCAGATTTTTAATTTGTTTAATAAAAAAATTCAGAGTCCAAGAAATACTCATCTCCCAGTGCTTTAAGTAATCCTAACGATCTTAGAAATTCTGTTCAAATAGGATTAACTTACCTTTTCGCCAAAATCTTACTCTTCAACATCCATTATGTTGTTTTCTTCTTCATAAACAATTTGGTTGAATGAATAGAAAGAGAAGAAAATTATTTGAGAATTGAGTTCTGAGCACTGAAAAGCCTTCTTCACCTTCTCATGAGCAAGGAGTCGTATTCATGTGTTTTTTTTCTCTCTGTCAAACGATAGGGTTACTTGAGAATTGAGAAGTCTGCGTTTTTTTTTTCCTCTTTCTTCTTCCTTAAGTCCTTTTAAGTCATTTTACAATAAGGTTAAATTTGTCTTTAAAAGTTTAAAAATAAGGTGGGTGAGAAAATAGGATAGGTGGGTGGAAATAACAGTACTCAAAGAAAATGAACCTTCCTGTGTAGGCCATGGCCCATGCCTTGCCCAACATATTTATAGACACACGTTGGCAGCGTGCAAATAATCATCAATTATATTGAAGTGATGTGTACGTTTGTATATAAGCAAGCAATGTTGGTTGCAGGGATCAAACACATGACATTACATTCAAGAATAAACGTTTAACTACTTCAGTTACAAATTCTTACTAACGCGACGTGTAGGAGTTATAAATTCTTACTAACGCTACGTGTAGTTGTTAGACAATGGATTTAAATGAAATCACATATCCTAAAAGTGGAATGCAACTAAAATATAAGACCTGTAATTTACAAAAAGCGGTAGATTATAAAGTAAAAAGTAATTGGGAATTGCCGGGGAAAGTTTGAGTTCGATGTAAATGCACTATCTCACCAGATCTTATAATAGAATAACACTGCACCATCTGAAACGACAATACATTGGGACACAACAGAAAGAAACCATTCAAACATAAACAAGTCTCTAATAATCTCCATATGAGATTTTAAGCTCTAAATCACACATACTTATTCTTAAGCTTTTTTACACACATCACCATCGCACGCCCATTCTTCTTGAGGAGGATCTTGTTCCTGCTTGGCATCACTTTTGGTTCCTTTATCTTCCTCTAATGCACATTTTGGGTGGAGATCAAAGTCACACGCCTCACAGTAGAATGACCACCCCTCTTCTCCTGGCTCATCGCACCCATCACATACATAATCTTTACGGCGAGCAAGCACGAGCTCATGCTCCTCATGCTGTGCACTCTTCAACTTCTCAGGCCACCCCTTTGCCATCTCCTCAAACTCTGCTTCTATCTCTTTCAGCCGCTCTTCAGTGAAAGGATAAGCATTTGCCCCATGCTGCATAACGAGGTGTCTGGCTTCTTTTGTGACTGTTTGGCCAGTAGGACCAATGGCTATAAGCATGGGGATGCCTTGCACCTTGAATCTGCGGCTTAAGCATGCTTTTCTTGAGTCACCAAAGGGAAGAGCAAGCCATGGCATTCCAGAGAAAAACTCATCAAAAGCGTCTTGGTCTCTGTCACTAGAGATGAAAATAACTTCAAATGCATCATCCTTTGCCTTAATCTTGTGGTAGGCTTCAAGAAGTTTTGGTAGAAAGGCACGGCATGGAGGGCACCAATGAGCTGAGAAATAAAGGAGGATGTTCTTCCCTACCAGATCTGACACAGGAATCTGAATCCACAAATAATAGTTGTTATTCACTTATTACCCCAAACAGCACAAAAGCACACATACAAAGAGGTCACCTGCCCCGACAAAAGAAACCTGGGGGATTTTTGCCCCACAATGCACAAAAGAATGTCACTTTTGAAACCATAAAAGGGGGTTAAAAGCTATTGTCTTACCTCAGTTCCACCTTTTCCAATGACAAAGTTTCGATCCCCAGATATCAAAATTGACTCCAGGGTTTGAGCTTTCTCCTTTGCCTTTTCTATCTCAATGAGCTCTTCAAATTTCTCTGGGGTGAAGGGGTAAGCCAGAACCCCATGCTCTTCAATGGCCTCAGCAACGTTCTTACTAACAGTTTTACCATCTGCCCCAATAATAACCAAAGTGGGTAAGGTTGAAAGCTCAAAGTATCGAGCCAACTTCCCAACATTTTTGTCCCCGATGGGCAAAGAAAACCAAGGCATGTTCTTAAAATCTTGCTTGAATGATTCTTCATCATCATCAAGTGGTATTACCACAACCTCAAAGCTCTCTCCATTTGCTTTTAGCTTCTCATAAACCTCCAAAAGTTTTGGAGTAAAGTCAACACATGGACTGTATGCAGACAACGAAAAATAGAGACCCACGATCTTCCCTTCAAGTTCAGAGACAGGCACCTTAATATATGCGCACATTGAGAACAACAGTCAGATTAGGGGCCAAATTACATTTTATGATACATGTATAAAATATGAGACTAGTAGTTAGTAGCATAAACAAGCAGTGACATTAAAACTTACATTCTTTCCGTCATTTGAAATTACAAAGTCACGTAAGCGAGAGACCAAGATCGTTTTCAAGGACTGATCCCTTCTGGCTGCTTCTTCTTGATCATTTAGTTCTTTTATCTTTTCTGGTGTAAAAGGGTAGCCGTCTACTCCATGCTCCTGAATAATCTCAACTCCACTGTCACTCAAAACTTTGCCATCTTCATCAAGGATCACAAGATGGGGTATCCCTCTGACCTTGAACAGTTTATCCACGCGATCACGTGCCTCTGAATCAGAAAACGGAATTGCAAGCCACGGCATCTTGGAGAAGTACCCATTGAATGACTCATCATCTTCATCAGCTGAGATAAATACAACCTCAAAATCACCTTTGGGAGAAAGTTCATTGTAGACCTCCACTAAAGAAGGGGTGAACCGTCGACATGGACCGCACCATGATGCAGAAAAGTACAACCCAAGCTTTTTCCCTTTCAAGCTTTCAACTTTAATCTGCAAATCAAGAATTTAACAAATGATTCCTCTCTCTCATATTATCCCCACAGGATCCTAAGGTATGACTACCAATGCCTATGCTCGATCCAAACCCCTCTACATCTTAAAAATCAATCTTCTTTTCCACTATTTCAGTGAACTTTTCTAATCACTACTTTTAAATAAACCACGATTCGAATTAATACATTGTACAAATATCCGAACAGATTAGAATTTAAATTCATATATGCATAAAAACTATATATAACTATTGAGCATATATACACAAACAAATGCTGAATACAATTCACCCATCCCTGATATGAACTTAGCCTAACCCAATCCAAAACCTTGCAAACAGAGCAATTGAAGATAGTAACTTGGTTTTTCTTATGACACTCAAATTCAACCTCCATTTATTTTCTAGTTGCGAATACATCTATCTACCACTATGATGATAGACCAAATTCAAAGACCCCAAATTGACTCTAATTGGAAGATAAACAAATATTATAAAATTATTTAAAAACTTAATGCATGAAACTCTAAAACTCGATCTGCATTAAAGTAAAAATCACCCTATATTCTATTTGCAAATACATCTACCTACCAATGTGACGACATACCCAATTCAACGACCCCAAATTGACTCTAATTACACGACTCTCACAAATTTTCCCATGACCTGTATTTTCCATATAAATATGTAGAAAAAACTGATTTAAAAATCCATATAAAGATTTATATTATTTTGACTTACCCTACGTTTTCTGGAAAAAAAAAAAAAAAAATTAAAGAAGCGCAAAACACGTTCTTTCTTCTTTGTTCTGTCGCTCAAAAAGCTTGTAGCTGCTGCCTCCTCCTCCGATTCTCCATCGCAGTGGAGGAAGGTGCGGCTTCAATTACAAAACCTAGCGTCACCGATTCCGAAAAGTGTGACCAACCCATCATTGAACATCCGCTTCAATACTCTTTGGGTGTGATTCGTGAATCTAATAATTCTTCTCTGATTCTTTCTTTGGTCTAAGAAAAAACAGATTTTTTTTTAAATTTTTTTGATTAACCTCCACGAAGCTCTCATATATGTTCATCTTTAGTTTTCAGATTGTAAACCACAGTATATTTTCTTCCATCGGTTTTCATCGATGGGAACAAACCTCATGGTTTTATAGCTTTCTCTTCTGACAATCATCAAAATATGAACTCATCAATCAATTTACCGATTTGGGAACGAAGGATAAGGCCTTGAAGACCGCCCAAGATCAAGACTTGTTAATCTTCGACTGCGAAAGTATCGTTGATTCGGTCTTCAGTTCTGAGGTGAAAATAATGTAAAACAATCAGATATTGAGAGGTGAAAATATACCTGATCACCATTGTTGCCGACAAGAAAGTCCCTCTCGGAAGAAGAAAGCAGCGAGCGAAAGTCGTGGGGTTCGCTGTTGACCAGCTCAGCGACGTTTTGTTTACTATCGGACATACTGGTTTTCCCTGGGTTTTCTTCAACAGGATTGGATTACTCACCCTTCTTATTGACCCTCACTTATACTCCTCTTCTTTCTTACGGACTTTGCTCTCCATTCCACCTCCTTGGCTATTTATAGCCACATATTTGTTTATCTTCTAGACAATTTTGGCTGCTGACTTACTTTACTTTCCCATAATTCCTAGCCGACATAGCTTAGTTGAATCTATGGCTCTTAATAAACACTGAAATTGAATCCCACCAACCTCTACAACCGGTGAAGGAAGAAAGAGAAAAAAACAAACCAAAAAAGCTGACAGCATAGGCTATATAAAAAAGACAAAAAGCATGTGTACATATATATATATATATATTTCTTTTGAGTTGATTTAATGCATACGAATAGTATGCTAGTTTTTTTTTTATTTATTAATTTCTCTTTTGGGTTGATGTTTATGTACATGAAAACTTAAAGTAAGAATGTAATTAACTGAAAAAACCAATATAAATTTAAAGAAAATTACAATAAACAGAAAAATGTAAATATATTTATATTAAAATAATAATAATAGGCATTAAAAAATTTGTTCCATGTTTTTCTTCCACTATTCTCACTTCTATTATTTCTCTATTACTCTACCAGTAACTATAAATAAATAAATAAAATATTTTAGTAAAATATAAAAATATTAGGAATGACCAAAATTAGGAAAAATAATAGAATGATCTAAAGTTTCAAAAAGTAGTTAGTAAAACATTAGATTTTTACATGTCAAATATTTATCTATTTGTGGTTATGTTAAATTTCAATTTTAAGTAATCACTAGCCTCTCTGCACGCGCTTCTGCGCCTGCGAGAGGCTTTTTTTTAAAAAATTTAAATTTATTTTAGAATTAAAAAAGATAATGGATAGTTGTGTTCTATAAAAATAGGATCTATTATCTGAATTTTCTTTTAATTTTAATTTTTTTAATATGAAAAATTATGAATTTACCATATTATCCTCATTTAATTAATAATTCTAATTCTTAATGTTTGCATTAACCAAGGGCATTTTCTGGTATTTTGAATGTTTCACCATTCTCTGCCTTTTGCTTTATATATATAGATGAAAACATCTTGATTACCATTTATAAAATATATAGCTCGTTCATTGAAAATTTTGTGTGCATAAAATACATATAAGATCCACATAAAATATAAAACATCTTTTTTTTGTGAAAATATAAAACACAACCATTGACTAACGCCATTATTATAGAGAACCCACTACAACATAACAACTCCATAATGACTATAACACCACCATACCACAAAGCCTAAACACACCTTTTTTTTTTTTGGGTCGGAAGATAATCTTCATTTCTGTTCACCCGTTTTCGTGTTTAACTCCTGATGTGGAAGGGCGAAGTTCCCCACTGGCTTGGAGACCACTTGTTGGTCGACAAGTCAGCTTTCTTTGGTGTGCGAGCGTGCCACTGCTAGCAATGTAAATTCTAGCAGACTTATTTTTAGAGTGGATAACATGCGCCTCAAGTTACTGACTTCTAAAACAAACGATTGTGAATTTGGGTGAGGAATATCTCCCAAGTAAGTTCTTTTCTTGCCTCAGACTGGTGAGGACTTTCACAATTTATCTCAGTATCAAAAATGGTTGTTCTGGCCAGAATAGATAATAATAAAGTACTGTTTCAGGCAGAACTGCCTTTTACAAAATTAAGAAGGGAGAAATCAACTCTAGAAAGGCAAAAGGATGGCTGGAATCCCATTTCTGCCTGGGTAGAAACTTCTGATCCGGGCTGGACTGGGTATGTCTATGCTGGACTGTATTGTCAACAACTTTAGCTGCTTGGCTTCAGCTGTAAATCGATACCAAAGTTCGATTTTGGCAGAGCTTCAATCTACTTCAAGCCTTGGGAGGCTCTTGAGCGGGCAGAACTGTGACTTCTTCAGTCTGAAGGGACAGAAGTGGCTATTCTCGAGGATTTAGCAAGCTGGAACCATGCTGTAAAATTTGTTGAGGTTTTCATAGTTGTGAAAACTCAAACTATGTTTGTCTTGGCTTTTGCTGAACCGAATTTGTAACGAGGGATCTCGTTCTAGGAAATTTGTTTTCTAAGTCTGAACCTTGGAATTCTGATTTAAGGTTGGTTTCTCTTGGAATTTAAAGTGAGCTCTTGGCTGTTTTTCTTGCTGTTGTTTTTTTGGTTGATGAGTTGAGTGTCCTTTCTTTCTTGCCTGCTTCTGTTTTTATAAGAGACCCTCCTTTTGAAGGTGGTTTTAAATTTTAATAATGGGCGGCAAAAGATTTCTCAAAACGTAAAGCAGGAAAGATTTTTATCGATTATGGCAGATAGACTCCCAGTGGTCACTTCCTATAGCGATCCCTTCCCTGGTTTCCTGGCTGACGGTTTTTCTATTTTAATGCCACCGTCTGTGTGAGCTGATCCTATGGCGGTTTTGATTTTTCTTTTGTATTTTCTGAACAACTCCCTGTTTCTTGCTCTTGAAAACGTGATTTGCGAAATCTTTTTAGAAGATGGTGTGTTGCTTTGGAGCAAAAAGTCTCTGATCATAGACGCCCCTTTGATTTTTCTTTCTCGGCAGTGTTTTCAGAAACGTCCCTTCTCACATAAAAACTCTAGTTGGAATTGCTGACTTTCCAGAGAGGTGAGGTAGCCACGTGAATGTGTCTTTAGTCTCTTGGGCTTGAGTTTAAACAATATTTTGTGGGTTGATCTTCAAAGGCCCAATATGACAGCTTTCTACGCTTTGGGTTTTTTGGGACTGGATAAGTATTTCACCACGGGCCTGTTTCTGGATCTCTTTGGTGTGTCAAATTTAGGCCCAAACAATTTCAAAACCTCACCCAAAATAAGGAGGGCACAGTAACAACAAACAGAACAACCTAGTAAGGAAGCTAGAGAAACTAAACTAATCTGCAATATCAGGTAGACAGGAACAAAGACAGTATCCCAGATAATGATATCATCAGATAAACAAACTTAAAAATGACAAAGCAATCTGGATTAAAAGGAGCAAAAGAACCCAATAAGCAAGACAACATCAAACTCAAATGAAACACAAATCCACCACTAATCAGCCACCATAAGCCAACCACAATCATAGCAGCCCCAAGGCAAGGGAAACAGGACCATGAGATTGGAAAGAGGTGGTGCAAGCACCTGAGCCGTAGCAATGCCGTAGTTCTACACAAATTCCACTTTGTACGCGATTTCTTGCTTTGCTGGATCGTTGCAATAGCCAATAGATGGAATCAGATCGAGGTGGACAGAGGGGGTCTGAGTAAAGGTCAGCCCGAGAATCTCCATCTCCACCAGAGCCATAAAAACCAGTACACCTAGAGGAGGAAAGTAGGAACCGATCGGAGGGCAGCCAAGGAACAATGCCGAAAGGATTGGAATGGGGGAGATCTGGGGAAGTAAACCGAAAAGGAGGCATAAAGCCCCAAAACAGAGGCATAAAGCCCCAGAAACGAGCATTAAAGCTCAAGCACATCACCATCTCCTCACAAGGAGAGAGATTCGGACTCAACA
Organism: Prunus persica; assembly: GCF_000346465.2. NCBI lineage: Eukaryota > Viridiplantae > Streptophyta > Magnoliopsida > Rosales > Rosaceae > Prunus > Prunus persica. Next base: position 14,223,382 of record NC_034009.1, read on the forward strand.
AAATGGAGGTACCCATATACATCGAGAGGAACCTCGAGAGAGAAGCAAACCAGGGATGGTAGGGAAGGGGGAGGGGATAAGGCCTCTTTCCCCCAAAGAGATGAAACGGCGCTAGGAGTTTCACCTAAACACACTTCAACTAAAAAGAGAAAAGCACATATGATCTCAAGCATAGCATATCATACTACAACATCCATGATCCTTATCAGCCACTATGGCATCCACGATCATTAGTACAAAGATGCAAATCCTTGTCCTTCCTTGTAAAATATACCTTCCAATAGGGGTTGCAGATGAACTGGCCATCAAACTCTTTTCTGTTTTTGTCCTTGCCATGGGGCACAAACCCATTCCCTTTGTCGAATTCTTTAGTACAAAGGTAGCAGCAATACACTTGGGAGTCTGTATGCCTTAATTCCCCATGTTTCTTCAAGTCATCTTGATTAATCGACTAATAGTCACAAAACGTGCAATCTCCTATCTGCGAGTAATGAAAGAAAAACATTACATTTCGATGTAAGAAAATGTCTTGGAAGAGGGCAGGTAAAAAAAATTTGTGCCAAGAAGTGATAAGAACATGAGAAAGACAAAAAATATGGCATCAACTATGTAGTCCAGATAAACATAACAGACCACTCTATTAGGTTGATATAAAAAAAATATGGAAAATCCTTTGCTCTTTTTCATAATTTGTTTCTTTTGAGATGAAATTTTATTGAACTAATTAATGCTATACGACAATGAAATTTTAATGGCAATTTCACAAAAATATAGAAAAAGAGTATCACTTAACTATGAAGAAACTCAAATCTACAGTGTACAAGTTATCATAAAAATGTAGTGTACTGACCAACTCACAATTTGATGTCAACTATTATTGTTTGTTTCTTTCTTATGTAAACTTCAGTTAACACCTAACTACTTTGTTCCATCCTGTACATGTGATCATTTACTTTGTTTCATCCTATAAATGTGATAATTGCAATATTCTATTAGTGTGATAATTTCAAGATCATGTAATGTGAGAAAGAGGCCTCCATCTAATTTCACCACTAAGGTGGGCCCTACCTTTGGGCAATTTTTTTATGTTGCCTTCCAATTTTTAGGCTAAAAAAAATCAAAAATACTTGTAAAACTTGAATTTTTTTGATTTAAAATAAAATAAAATAGAGTGACTAGTATTTGCCCTTTGCCATGGCAATGGGTGGAAACTGAACAAGCTTTTTGCATGGGCTGGCACTATTTATGTGAACAGTAATAGCCATTGCCTTACCCATGCCCTTTGCCATAGAAAATGGATGGAAATGTGCAAACAAGAACTTCGAAAACTCGTTGTAAAGAATGGGTCTAAAAAAAAATATCACATAAATTAATGAAAATAAATGAGGAAGTGAGGGTAAAAGTGTGAATTTGTAACATCTCGACCCAAAATGTAATTATTCGTTCATTTAATTAATTTAATTAAGTTATTAAATTATGAAATTCCAATTTTGCCCACAGGGGTAGGGGTATTTTGGTCTTTTTAATCCAAAGGATTTGGGGGAAATGACTGGTAACATTACGTAGATCGTACCAAGATGTGTCTGTAGACACGTAATGGGCTGAAATCGGAGTTATAACGGCATAAGTCCCAAAAGGACCGCCACCTCCTCCTCCTTCCATCCTGCCTTTCCCCCGCTACTGGAGCCACCGGCATTCGCCAGAAATTGAAGAAAAATGGCTGGATTTTTATGTAAAATTTTCGACGCTCGTTCGGACGTTTTCGGCTACCAAATCTTGCAATCTAGGTATGTTTGTCCATCCTCTTAATGTGATCAAGCTGCTGGTTGGGTTATTGCGTTTTGGTTGTCAATTAAGCGATAGAAGTTTTAGCCACTTCCGGCCACTTTTTGGGATTGGTCCAAGAACAAAAGTTGCTCCACTCAATGTCTTGATCATATAGGTATAAGTCTTGACCGGCGGTTTGAACTTTTTTCGATCATCGGAATCGCTTTGCACACACACGCCCTGCCAGCACGTGCCGCGCGACTGTATTTTTTTTTTCCTTTAAAGAAGAACCTCTATCGACAACGTGTCAAATATAATACAGCTGGCCGGCTATACTATTTTTTTAATTAAAAATCGTAGTATAACCGCACGGCTATACAATTTAATAATAACATTAATAATAATAAAGGACCCTCCTAGTTCCATTAGTTTGTACCTTATAGATATTAATTTGCAATGTATCCAAGTAGATATTAATCTTCCACTATATGATATTTTAATATAACATATGTTATTCTTATTCAATAATATATGAGAATTATTTGTATAATACGTGAATTCTGTGTGTCTTACTGGAAATTTTGTAGAAAATACGTGTTTAAAACATTATAAATACGTACATACATGTACAATATGACTATTGTATGTTTGCTTTTTAAAGAAAACATGAGACGTGTATAGAACACAAATGTATTATTGAAAAATACATACCTATATATACTATTTATTAAAGACAATTTTTTTTTAATAAAAAAAGTAACACTGCCCGGCTATATTATTTTTTTAAAAAATTAGAAATTAAATGCGGCTATACTATTTTCTAAAGAAAAACCAAGCAGCCCACTGTGTGAAAATAGTATAGCCGGGTGGCTATACTATTTTAAAACAATTTAAAAACGGCTGTCCTATTTTTTAATATAAAAAAAGAGGATCCTACCCATTAGGCGCCACTTGTCAACACATGTCTTTTTTAAAAAATTAAAAAACATGGAGTATAGTCGCGCGGCGGTACTCCTTTTTTTTTTTCCACCCCATTTTTTAAAATAAAGAAGAACCTCTATCGATCAAAGCCATGTGTCCAAAATAAGTATAGCCGGCCGGCAATACTTGTTTTTATATTTAAAAAATCATAGTATAGTCGCACGGCTATATTATTTAATAACAAAATTTAATAAATAAATAAAAACCCTCCTAGTTGCATTAGTTTGTACCTTATAGATATTAATTTGCTACATATCTAAAGTAGATATTAATCTTTCACCATATGATGTTTTAATATAATTTTTATAACTTATGTTATTCTTATTCAATAATATGTAAGAATTATTTGTATAATATGTGACTTTTGTGTGTATTACTGAAAATTTTGTAGGAAATATGTGTATAAAACATTAGAAATACATACGTACATGTACAATACGACTATTGTTTGTTTGTTTTTAAAGAAAACGTGAGATGTGTATAGAACCCGAATGTATTGTTGAAAAATACATACCTACATATATATATCTGCATACATATATAAAAGACTATAGCCGCTCGTCTTTACTATTTATTAAAGACAATTTTTATATAAAAAAACCAGTAACGCCGCCCCGGCTATACTATTTAAAAAAAAAAACTAGAAAAAAATCTATTTTGTTAAAAAAAAAAAAAAAAAAACTATTTGTTAATATAAAAAAAGAGTACCCCCACCCATTAGGTGCCACATGTCAACACATGTCTTTGAAAAAAATTAAAAACATTGAGTATAGCCGCGCGGCTGTAGTCCTTTTTTTTTTAGTTTATAAAGAAGAACCTCTATCGATTAAAGCCACGTGTCAAAATAAGTATAGCCGCCCAACTATACTATTTAATAAAAAAGGACCCTCCTAGTTGCATTAGTTTGTACCTTACAGATATTAATTTGCAACATATCCAAAGTAGATATTAATCTTTCACTATATGATATTTTAATATAATTTTTATAACATATGTTATTCTAATTCAATAATATGTGAGAATTCTTTGCATAATAAGTGAATTTTGTGTGTCTTAAAGAAAATTTTGTAGAAAATATGTGTATAAAACATTAGAAATACTTATGTACATATACAATATGACTATTGTATGTTTGCTTTTTAAAGAAAACGTGGCCTCCTTTTAAAAGCAGTCTCTAGGTTGCTTTTGAAAGTTGCTTTCATAAGAAGCTAATAAGAGTCTTTAATGAGTTTTTTCAATTCCCATAATACCAGCATTAATTTTTTTAAATGACATCGTTGACCACCACCACTGATACCTCTACCTACACCCCAATCACCACCACCTTGTTTACCACCTCATCTCAATTCATCACCACCCCCACCTCCACCACCACCACCCCCACCATCGCCACCACCTTCACCACCACTACAACCTCCTCCACTACTGCCGCCACCTCTACCACCACCTCCACCTACACCTACACCACCACCACCACCACCTCCACCATCACCATCACCTCCACCACCACCACCACTACCACTGCCACGGCCACCACAACCATCCACCACCACCTCCAGTTGCACCTCCATCACCACCACATGATTAGAACATAACATTTTCAACTTTATTTCGATTTTGATATTATTCACAGTACTACATTTATATAAAAATTTACCAAAG
>NC_034009.1:14231910-14236459 GCF_000346465.2 Prunus persica
TCGTCATGGCCTCTTGATAACAGCTTTTAAAGCAGTCTCTAGGTTGCTTTTGAAAGTTGCTCTCAAAAGAAGTAGAGAATAGCCTTTAATAAAAAAAATTAATTCCCAAAAAAACCATTATTAGTTTTTAAAAATGACATTGTCTACCACCACCACCGTTACCTCCACCTCTATCGCTGCCACCACCACCTCATCATCCACCACCACCTCCATCACCTCCACCATCACCTCCACTTCCACCTCTACTACCACCAGCACCACCACCACTACCACCACCACCACCACCACCTCCACCTTCACCTCCACCTCCATCATCACCACCATCTCACCTCCACCTTTATCCACCACCTCCACCACTGCCACCACCATCACCGCCACCACTACCATCGCCACTGCCACCACCACCACCCATTACTACCTCTATCTCCACCTCCACCACCACCACATGATTAGCACATAACACTTTCAACATTATATTCATTTTGGTAATTATCCACTAATACAACAATTTTATATAAAAGTTTACCAAACGGTTTAACTCTGCTTTTTTTTTTTTATACTAACAACACTTTAAAAATATTGTTTACCAAATGGATTGCTGGTTTACTTTACAGCTAATTATTTTTATAACACGACAAAAAAGGCTTTTTTTAAAAAGTGACAGTAATCCCAAACTGGCTCTAAGAGTATTTATCTTTGCACCTTAGATCCTTAGTTCAATTCCCGTTCCCCATTATCGTTTATATAAATAAATAAAATTTCAAGCATGGACTTTTTTTTAATTGCAAAATTGAGTTTTCCTTTGTTGTTCATTTGGCTTCCTCTTGTTCTCCATTAAGATAATTATGTTTAGATTTCATAGATGTTTAGGACTTTGTCTAGCTTCTTCATCTCAGATTGGTTGATTTCATTATCTGTATATATCTACTTATAAGGGTTACGTATTTGCACTTATGTTTGTCATTTTTAAATTTTAAGTCGTAGCCAATATGATGTAGATAAAAAGATATTCTACCCAGGGGTGGCCTTGACAAAGTGCAAGTGGTGCCACCGCACAGGGCCCCGATTTTTTTTTATATGTATAATATATGTTTAACAAATGTTATATATATACCGAGTGAGCAAATTGTTGACACAAAGACGTTCCTAGTTGTGTTGGTTTGTAGGGCCTCAACTTTTATTCTTGGCGCGACTTCAAACCCACTTGTGTTAAGGCTTGTCCAATGTCAACACCAACATTCATATCCCACTACTTTCACAACCACAAACTGAAATAATAAATACCCCTAAAACCCAATACTTTAGATATTCAATTTTGGAAAAATAATGCATCCAACTAACTCAACCAAAATAATTTGCAATTGAATTAATGATGTTCATAGAATATTATGCATCCAACTAACTCAACCAAAATAATTGCATCGAATTAATGATGTGCGTGGAATATTGATACAAAATACATTGGGTGTTAAAAAATATTTAATATCTGAATATGATCTATGATGACAAAGACTCATCGTCATAATCATGGTGATTATTCAAAAGGTGTAACATCCCTGACCCAATTTAATCAATCTAATCCAATTTAATTATTTTGTGAAATTTCAATTTTGTCCTTGGGAGTATGGGTACTTTGGTCACTTTAAGAAAAAAAACATTTATTGTATGGCATTACGTAATGGTGTAAGTTTGTGTTAGCTTATGTGAGGCCCAAATTTAAGGTTCACACGGGGCCTTCAAAATCTCAAGACCGGCCCTGATTCTACCTATTATATTTATGAGTATTGAGTATTGTATTGTACCTAATATGAATTTACATACTATATAATACGTGCTCATATGTATCTATGCAGATAACTTACCTATTATAAATAGTAAATGTGCCTATTACAAGTATCTTGGCTATTAGGTAAATTTTTTGAAGTACCAATAAATGCCGTCATTTAGAAAATGCTAGAGAGTAAAAGAAAAACATAATAAGTAATATGACATAACATTATAGAAAGTAGAACCAATTATATATACTCCAAGTTGGAGATTATATAAGAAATTGATCTCGTATTTTGTAGCCATTATGTACGTATGTAGAATATTAAAGTTTATCTATCTAGAGTCGTTGCAACTTGTTTTATAATTACTTAATTTGAAGTCATTAGTTCCAACTTGCTTCAGCATATGAACTTCACTATGAACTTCACTTGGAGAGTGCATAAACTGGCTTACAACACTCATAGCATATGCAATGTCTGGTCTCGTATGTGACAAATAAATTAACCTCCCAACTAGGCGCTGGTATTGCTCCTTGTTAGTTGGTTTATGATCAGTACACTCACCAAGCTTGTGATTTTCCTCCATAGGCGTATTAACTGGTTTACACCCCAGCATCCCTGTTTCAGTTAATAAATCCATAACATATTTTCGTTGAGACAAGAAGATACCTTGCTGTGATCTAGATACTTCTATCCCGAGAAAATACTTAAGTGTACCAAGATCTTTCATCTCAAACTCCTTAGATAAGTACTCTTGCAATGCTTTTCTTTCATCAGGATCATCACCTGTTACGATCATATCATCAACATATACTATCAAAGCTGTAATTTTATTTTCCTTATGCTTCAAGAACAAAGTATGATCAAAATTACTTTGTTTATATCCAAATGCCCTCATAGACTTTGTCAACCGCCCAAACCATGCTCAACGTGACTGTTTCAAACCATACAAAGACTTCTTTAATTTGCACACATAGTGTTTCGATTCAGAACTCAAGTTACATCCAAGCGGAGGATCCATATAAACTTCTTCTTCTAAATCACCATGTAAAAAAGCATTTTTGACATCAAATTGGTGTAATGGCCAATCCAAGTTTGCAGCAAGTGATATCAGGATTCGTACAGTATTGATTTTTGCTACTGGAGCAAACGTCTCCTGATAATCCACTCCATATCTCTGAGAATACCCTTTTGCCACCAATCGAGCTTTGTACCGTTCGATCGATCCATCTGCCTTCAACTTAATGGTATAAATCCATCTACAACCCACAGTTCGTTTGCCACTTGGGAGAGGAACAAGTTTCCATGTGGAATTCTTTTTGAAGAGCTTGCATCTCATCATCATCGCTGTTCCAATTTGGATCCATCAAAGCCTCTTCTACACTGCTTGGTGTAGACAAAGAATCTAGTTGTTTGATCAACATGGCATGTGGTGCGGACAATCTATGAGTGGAAACATGGCTGCTAATCGGGTACTTCATTTTAGCTTTGGGATCCGCTTCATATTGAATCTTTGGGATACCACGATTCTTACGAACAGGTAATTGGTATGGTTATAGATGTATCTCATTAGATGGATCGTCTGAAAATAAATCAGTTAAATATAAATCTTCAACATCAATGTTCTAGGATATTACCTAGGTTGTAGGTACAGAAGACACCTCAGAAGATAATTGGTTAAATGGTACAGAAACTTCATAAACGGGCATCAATACATCATTCTTCTCCCCCTGACCGGGTGACTGAGTTGTGGGTGAGGAGACCAACTGTGACCGATCATCAAGACTGTCGTGCGTAGTTTCTGGAGTGGTATCTGACGAGTTGGTTAGTGCATCCTGAACTGTCGGATGACATAACGACTCTAAAGTAACGAATCCTTCCAGGTCGAACTGATCATCAACAGTATCTGGACTCGCCTGTGCTTGAACTCCCCCAGAAAAATACATTTCTTCTTCTCGAAAAACCACATCCATAGTGATGTAGAGCTTCTGAGTAGGGGGATGATAGCAGCGATACCCTTTTTGATGTTGAGCATAGCCAATAAACACGCACTTGAGTGCTCGAGGCTCCAACTTGTTGCGCTGATGTGTATAAAGATGAACGAAAGTTACACATCCAAAAACTCGTGGCTCCAAATTGGGAGTAGAATGAAGGGCACAAAACTGACGAAAGGCTTGTAATGGTGTTTGGAAGTTCAAGACACTAGAGGGAACCCGATTAATAAGATACGCAGCAGAACACACTGCTTCTCCCCAAAAAGAACGAGGCATTTGAGCATCAAACAATGAAGCTCGAACCACTTCTAACAAATGACGATTTTTGCGCTCTGCTGCCCCATTTTGCTGAGGAGTATATGGACATGTTCGTTGATGTTCAATTCCATGAGCTTCTAAAAACTGACAAAGATCATGATTCACAAATTCACCCCCATTATCAGAACGAAGGATCTTAATTTTTGCATGAAACTGAGTGTCTACCATCTTGTAAAACTGTTGAAATATGGTACACACCTCCCCCTTCGTTTTTAAGAGAGAAATCCAAGTCATACGTGTGCAATCGTCAATAAAGGTAACAAACCAACGAGCACCAAAAGAAGTAGAAATTGGAGCAGGACCTCAAACATCATAATGAACAATTGCAAAAGGCACCGTACTTTTATTCATACTCAAAGGGAAAGAAACTCGATGGATTTTTGCCAGTTCACAAACACCACACTTAAAATTAAAATATGAAAGTTTACTAAACCACGAAGGAAACAACTTTTTAAGATATCCAAAGGA
>NC_034009.1:14236559-14277566 GCF_000346465.2 Prunus persica
AGAAGAATAAGAAGTAGAATAGGAAGAATGCCCCACGATGAGTATTCTGGTTGTATTGGAGTTCTTTTATATGCTATACAGTTGACTTTGTACATGAATAAAACAGGGTAAATTATACAAATGGCAAAACATAAAATAGGTAGTTCCAAGATTATAGGGATTGATTGAGATACTGAATCAGTTATACTTGAATGGCTATAGGCTGCCGTGACATGTGGGGAGTGTCTTGCATATTCATTGGCTGATGGGTAGGATGCTCTTCACGTCCCTTCAAGTGAAAGGGAACAAAATGGAGGTTGAGCTTGGTAGCAAGTTGAGTAAACCGTTCGCGATACAAGCTTTTGGTGAAGAGATCGGCAAGTTGAGAAGCATAGGGAACATAGTGCGTCTGAAGAACACCTTGGGAAATTAACTCGCGAACAAAATGGTAGTCGATTTCAATATGGCGGGTACGAGCATGGAAGACGGGATTCGCGGCCATGTGGAGGGCAGATATGTTGTCGACAAAGATACATGGAGGGGAATGAAGAGGAATACCCAACTCACGAAACAAGTAGCCAAACCAACGAAGCTCAGCTGCAGTGGTAACAAGTGCGCAATACTCGGCTTCAGAGCTTGAGCGGGATACGGCGTATTGTTTCTTAGCAGTCCAAGTGAGAATATTAGGACCAAGGAAAACACATGCCCCAGTAGTAGAGCGGCGGTCATCAATAGAGCCGGCCCAGTCAACGTCGGAGAAGGCTAATAGAGTGAGGTTAGCAGAAGCACGAAAGAGAAGGCCATGCTCAAGAGTGCCCTTAATGTGGCGATAGATCCTTTTAACAGCCTGGAGGTGAGTGGAACACAGATGATGCATGAATTGGCATACCTAATTTAAGGCAAAAGCGATATTGAGGCGAGACAGAGTAAGGTACTAAGGGCCCCTAACCATACTTCGGTACAGTGTCGGGTCAGAGATCGGGTCACCATCATTTGCAGAGAGTCTGGTGGAGGAGAGCAGTGGTGTGGGACTTGGTTTACATGCTGCCATATTAAATTTGGTGAGAAGGTCGGATGCATAACGAGCTTGAGAGATTGATAAGCAACCATTGGTGCGAAAAACTTCCATGCCAAGAAAAAAATTGGGCTATCCCAGCCTATGACTATCAAAGATTAAACATAATTCATCAATGAATTTGTTAACTGCAGGAAGGGTACTACCTGTGACAATTAAGTCATCAACATAGACAAGGACATAAAGAGTATGAGAGGTTGTATGATGAATAAAAAGTGAAGCATCAGATTGACTATGGAAGAATCCTTGATGAATTAAAAAAGAATGGAGTTGATGAAACCATGCACGTGGGGCCTGTTTAAGGCCATAGAGTGCCTTGTGGAGTTTGCAGACATATTTGGAGCCAAAGGGGTCAGCAAAACCTAAGGGCTGCTTCATGTAAACCTCCTCCTGTAAGATACCATTTAAAAAAGCATTACGAACATCAAGTTGTTGCAAGGGCCAATTCCTGGAAAGAGCAATAGTTAAGATAGTGTGAATAGTAGCTGGCTTGACAACATGACTAAATGTTTCATCATAGTCAAGGCCCTCCATTTGATTAAAGCCCTTGGCAACTAAGCGTGCTTTGTGTCTATCAATAGTGCCATCGGCTTTTCGCTTGACTTTGAAAACCCATTTACAGCCTACGATGTTCATGGTTAGTGTAGAAGGAACGAGGGACCAAGTTTGGTTCTTTATAAGGGCTGTATATTCTTCTTGCATCGCTACCTGCCAGTGAGGGAATTTAGAAGCTTGAGTATAACTGGTAGGCTCAATTAAGAGAAGATCCATAAGAGTTGCAGTTAAGGCTGTTAGTGTTTTTTAGGTATGAACACTCAGAATTTGCAGAAGGAAACAGAAGGGAAAGAAGCAAGAAGAAATTACCAAAATCTGTCTGCTACACGTGTAGCAGCAGAGTGTTCATTCACTTTTTTCTTTTTTACAACCTCACGCACATAGTGTGAGGGATATATCTGTTATGTACAGTAGCTGGATCTCTTACATCACAAGATGATCTCAGCCGTTCACTTTGGCAACCAATAGGAAGCTTACACTTGTCATAAAAGGAAATAAAATGGAAAACAAATTAAACTAACTCTTAAGTCAGCTTAAGGCTTATAATTCAACACTCCCCTTTAAGTCTTGAGCTTTTTAACTGCAATCATACTTCTAAGGTAATTGAATCGATCCTTAGCCAAGGATTTGGTGAAAATGTCAGCTAGTTATTCCTTAGTAGGACAGTACACCAAGTCAATGATGCCTTCTTGAAGAGCATCTTTGATGAAATGATATCTTCGATCAATATGCTTTGTCTTCTGATGAAACATAGGATTTTTAGTGATGGCAATTGCAGATGTATTGTCACACTGCAATGGAGTTGCTTCTGTCTGAAGTTCTCCAAAGTCTTCTAACACGAATCTAAGCCAAATGGCCTATGCAGTAGCCTCAGATGCACTTATATACTCTACTTCTACTGTGGACAACGCCACACAATTCTGCTTGACTGAAGCCCAAGAGAAAACACCGCTGCCCAAGGAGAATGCATATCCAGAGATGCTTTTGCTGTCATCGATTGATCCTCCCCAGTCACTGTCACAGAAGCCAATCAACATTGCATTCTTGCCTTTCACATACTCTAGACCATAGTCTAGAGTCCCCTTAATGTACCTTAGCACTCGTTTAGCAGTTCCATAGTGCTTATTTGTAGAGCAATGAATGAAACGAGCAAGCAGGCTAGAAGCATACATAATATCTGGTCTAGTGGCAGTTAGGTACAAGAGGCTACCTACAATGCTTCTATATTGCTCTTCACTTGCTGCTCCACTTCCATCATCCTTAACTAGCTTTTTAGTAGCTACAAGAGGTGTGGTTACAGACTTGCACTCATTTAGGCCAAATTTGTTTAATAAAGAACCTGCATACTTCTTTTGGTGAATGAATATGCTTGAGTTCGTTTGAACCACTCTCATGCCAAGAAAATGATGTAGAAGGCCCAAATCTGTCATCTCATCGTTCATCATCATCTCTTCCTTGAATTCATCTAATAATTCTTTGCACCTCCCTGTATACACAATGTCATCAACATAAATAGAGACAATGAGAATATCTCTATATTCCCTTGTCTTGGTATACAAATTAGCTTCACTTAGGCTTTTTTTAAAACCACATTGCATGAAGTAGGTGTCTATCTCTCCATACCAAGCTCTAGGTGCTTGTTTTAGACCATAAAAAGCTTTGTGCAGCCTATATACTTTATCTTCCTTGCCCTTGATCACATAACCCTCTGGTTGGTTTATATATACCTCTTCTTGCAGTACACCATTTAGAAAAAGCTGATTTTACATCAAGAAGGTACAGCTTCCATTCCTTCTGAGCAACCAGGGCAATGAGAGTTCTAATGGTGTCTAATCTAGCCACAGGAGCATAGGTTTCATTGTAATCCAGTCCAAGTTTCTAAGCATACCCTTTTGCAACTAACCTTGCCTTGTTCTTTTGAACTGAACCATCCAAGTTTAGCTTGCTTTTGTAAACCCACTTGACTCCAATAACTGGTTTCTCAGTTGGTCTATCAACCAATTCCCAAGTACCATTTTTCTCAATCATTCGGAGTTCATCTTCCATAGCTTTTAGCCATGCCTTGTCTTGAGCTGCCTCTGCATATCTTTCTGGTTCAATGATGCAGAGATTGCACTGTGCAAGCACATCATCTAACCTTCTCCACTTCAATGGTGAGTGATCATAAGCTTGAGTGTTCCTTTCTTCACTGCTTATGTCACTTGAGATATGTTGTGATGGTGCTTGAGAGGATGATGGACTCCTTTCATATTGGGTTTGAGTCTGAGGTGTTAGTGCAACATTCTCAGCTTTATCTCCTATAACGAAGCCATGCCCACTTAGACTTTCATCAGGAAATGGTGTCATAGCTTTGCCATAGTGTTCTGTCCAGTTCCAATATCCTTCCTCATTAAAGGTGACTTCTCTTGACAAGGTAAGTTTCTTGGAGATTGGATCAAAAATTCTATAACCTTTCTCACAGGTTGCATAGCCAACAAACACTCCCTTTACACTTTTGGGTTCCAGTTGGTGTCTTAATTCATTAGGCACATGAACATAACACAAGGAGCCAAAAACTTTCAGATGAGCAATGCCCGGCTTTCTTCCACTATAAGCCTCAAAAGGTGTGACATTGTTCAAAGCCTTGGTAGGACATCTATTCAAGATATATATAGCTGTGTGTACAGCTTCTACCCAAAGAAAGTAAGGTATTTCCTTCTCATGTAGCATAGACTTAGCCATTTCAACCACTGTCCTGTTTTTTCCTTTCTACCACTCCATTCTGCTGAGGAGTATAGGCCATTGTGAGCTGCCTTTGAATCCCATGATCTTCACAAAACTTTATGAACTCAGAAGATAGAAATTCTCCATCTCTGTTACTCCTCAAGCATTTCACCTTATGTCCAGATTACAACTCAGTCATGGATTTAAATTTCTTGAAACAATTGAAAGCTTCAGATTTGTTTCTTAAGAGATAGACCCAACTCATCCTTGTGAAGTCATCAATAATCAACATGAAATATTTGTTGCTTGCAATAGATTCAGTTTTCATAGGCCCACAAAGATCAATGTGAACTAACTCAAGTGGAGAGCTTGCCCTTTGAGCTTGATTCTTTGGAAAAACTTTTCTGTGTTTTTTTCCAAGTTGGCAGCCTTCACACACACCATTTTGCTCTTCCAATTGAGGTAAGCCATGTACCATATCTTTGTCTCTCAACTACTTCAGTCCTCTAAAGTATAGGTGTCCTAGCCTTTTGTGCCAAGTCCATGTGCTATGTGTAATACTAGCCTTCATGAGTAGTTGATTCTCAGCTAGAAAAGATAGGGGATAGCATCTGTTCTTCTTCATTTGAACTTTGATAATGAGGCAGTTCATTAAGGAGCTTTCAAACACCTTACACATTCCATCTCCAAACACCAAACAATATCCATGCTCATCTATTTGTCCAACACTCAACAGATTCTCTTTCAATCCTGGAAGAGACATTACTTCTCTAATGTATTTTCTTCCTTTTGTTGTGTTAATGACCAGTGAACCCATGCCAGTAACATTCACAAGAGCACTAGTTGGCATCTGCATTTTTCCAGCCACATTTGTCCTTACACCAACAAGCAAATCCATATTTCCAGTCATATGGTTGCTACAGCCACTGTCAATGTACCAATCCCCATTTGGTTTTGAGTCAGTGGTAGCACAATTTGCATATAACAGATTTCCAGACACCTCCATTTGACTTGCACAGTTTGCCTTCTGTACAGCCTTCCCTGCAGTGCACTCTCTAGCCAAGTGACCAAACCTGTCATAGTTGTAACACTTTGGCTTGCCTTTATACCTGCATTCTCCAAAGTGATATTTAAAGCACACCTTGCATTGGGGTTTTACAGCTTCTTGACCTGTAGATGAACTGTGAGTCTGTGCAGAATTATTCCATTGAGGCTTGCCTTTCAATTCCCAAGGTTTGCCTTTTGGATTCCAATTTTTCTGAGCCTTGGATGGACCAGAATTAGCTGCAGTCTTATTCTGACCTTTTGAACTCACTGTGAATGAGGCAAAAGCTTTCTCAGTTGCATCTGCATTGTGCAACTCAAATCGTTGCTCTTGACTCTTCAGAATAGCAATTACTTTTTTCAATTCCACAGTCTCTAGACTCTTAGTGTTTTCAATCACTAAGCAAATGGGGTCATATACCTTGTTAAGACTAATCAAAACCTTTTGCACAAGCCTCTCATTGGAGAGCACTTCACCATATGTTTTCATTTGATTAATCAGATCATTCAGTCTAGTAAGGTAAGCAGACAATGACTCACTATCATGCATTCTAGTATATTCAAATTCACGTCTGAGATTTTGAAGTTTTACCGATCTAACGTGATCTCCACCATGAAATTCTCCATACAGCAGCTCCCAAGCAGCTTTGGCAGAGTTTGCATTTGCAATTCGTGGGAAATTCTGATCTGAGACTGCATTTTGGATAATACCCAGAGCTTTTGCATCCTTCATGAGGATTGCAGCTGATTTCTCATCATCTTCTTCCTCTGAGGTCTCCTCAGTTGCCTTTTTCTTCTTCTTCGAATTTGAGACTAGGATTCCCTTCTCTACCAAATTCCAAAGCCCATATGATTTGAATATGGTCACCATCTTAATCTTCCAAAACTCATAATTTTCACCAGAGAAAATTGGGGTTCTCACCTCTGAGCTTCTAGATCCAGCTATGGTTGGTCTCTGATTCTTCCAAAAACAAGTTGTTTTTAGATTTTGGGAGCAGCTTCGTGAGCTTCAAACGAGCCTCCAAAATTTCCCGATGATTCTTCCTCTCACAGATTGAACGCCCAGCTCTTTAGATAATCGAACCTGGCTCTGAGGCCATGTTAGTATTTTTCAAGTATGAATACTCAGAATTTGCAGAAGGAAATAGAAGGGAAAGAAGCAAGAAGAAATTACCAAAATCTGTCTGCTATACATGTAGCAGCAGAGTGTTCATTCACTTTTTTCTTTTTTACAACCTTACGCACATAGTGTGAGGGATATATCTGTTATGCACAGTAGCTGGATCTCTTACATCACAAGATGATCTCAGCCGTTCACTTAGGCAACCAATAGGAAGCTTAAACTTGTCATAAAAGGAAATAAAATGGAAAACGAATTAAACTAACTCTTAAGTCAGCTTAAGGCTTATAATTCAACAAAGGCATGGGGGAGAGGATGGCGTGTGGAGTTGTAGACAAGATCATGAAGGCTGTGGAACCCACGTGGTGGTGGTGTAATGGCTGGAGTTGTCGGAGATGACTCGATTTCTATTAAAGGAGGGGAAGTGCTTGCATATTGATGAAGATGTTGGTCGGATGGAGATGAAGACATAGTAGAGAGCGGAAGAAGAGTGGCTGGTGGGGAGAGTTGGCTATCCGTAGCAAGGTTAGAATGAGGTGGAGTAGTTGGAGGACCTGGAGGTAAAGGAACATGAGGAGGCTCCAATAATGTGGGTGTAAGAGGTACTGACTTGTGATCATTAGAGGACTTGGATAGAATATTAGTGTAAGAGAAATCAGATTCATCAAAAGTATCATTCCTTGAAATATACACTCGCCTAGAGATTGGTTCAAAGCACTTGTACCCCTTGTAGTGATTGTCATACCTGAGAAAAATACACTTAATAGACTTGGAGGAAAGTTTATGCTTGTTGTATGGCACTAAGTGTGGAAAACATGTACAACCAAAGGACTTGAGAAACCGGTAGTCAGGTGGGCGTTGGAACAACTTCTCATATGGTGAAACTTGACCAAGTTGTGCAGTTGGTAACCTGTTGATAAGAAAGACAGCAGTGGAAAAAGCTTCGAGCCAAAAACTCGAAGGTAAGTGTGATTATGACAACAAGCAAAGTCCCATTTCAACAATATGCCTATGCTTATGGTCAACAATTCCGTTTTTCTCTGGTGTGTAAGGGCATGAAATGTCATGTGTGATGCTGTGTTCATGAAGAAAATTAAGGAATAAACGGTTTGTGAATTCACCACCCCATTAATTTGTATTGTTTTAATATAATGGTTTTGTTGTTTTTCCACAAATCTTTTAAAGGAGACAAACGTTTTAAGCACATCAGATTTCTTTGCTAAAGGGTAAAACCACACAAATCGAGTGTATTCATCAACAATAGATAAATAATAACGATAACCAAAATTTGATGATATTGGGGCTAGTCCCTATAAATCTAGATGAAGTACTGCAAGGGGTTCATAAGCATAAAAAGTTCGATTGGAAAATGGAAGTCTACATGATTTTCCCAAATGGCAAATATGACAAGCCTTATTAGAATCAACCTTACCACTAACAGGCAAGTAAAATTTATTAAGTAAAATACAAAAAACATCATGAGATGGATGGCCAAGTCTTGTATGCCAAAAATCTTGGGTAGTCCTTTCACCATAAAAGACTAGCTTCCCTGAGATTGTAGGATCTGCTTGAATATGGTACAAGTCACCAGAGCTACTGCCAGTGAGCAATGTCCTCCCCGTCATATTTTCCTTTACATGAAAACCATTAGCATGCATCTCAAAATAGAAATTATTATCCTTAGAAAAACGGTGTATAGACAATAGATTCTTTCGTATAGCGGGAACACATAGAACATCAGTAAGTTTTAAAGGACCAATATTACTTTGACCAATATGACTTATTGAGAGATGAGTGCCATTACTTACAATAATGGAGTCATTACTTGTATATGGTTTCACAAGGGGGAGTTGAGATGGACTGGACACCATATGATGGGTTGCCCTGGAGTCAACACACCAACTTGTAGGAACAGACGGTGAAGGGATATTGGAGGTGTTGGACTCTGTCATATAGGCATAATTACCACGATCAGGACATACACGTGAAGTGTGGCCTTGTCGATTGCACATCTGACAGGTTTCTTGAAACTAAAAAGGAGGTTGATATGGTTGTGTTGGGAGCAGTGGTGGACGTCCATCATGTGAAGGCATTGGTGATCAAGTGTCTGTTAGAAATTGAGGACGACGGTGAGCACGACTATTCTGCCAGCCGTTGTCACGAGTGGAGGCCCCGTCATTATGGTGGTTGGAATTCCAATTAGGAGAACGACCTGAATTTCTTCTATTATGCCAACCGCGACCTTGGCCTCGTCCTCTTTCAAAGTTTTGGAACCGATTATGAGAATGGTTGTGGTGGTTGGTGCTTTGGGCTCGGTTCTGAGTGGCCTGATCATTGGTACTGCGATCAGAGATGAGTGCTACACTTTGTGATGAGGAGAGGGAAGACATCCTCTTTAGCAACTCTTCTTCCTGTAGTAACAAATCATAAAATTCATCAAAAGTTAAAGAAGGTCGAAGATGAAGGGAGGTAGTAAATTCTTTGTATTCATGGCCTAGGCCATCGAGTATTTAATCAATAAGTTCGCCATCAGAAATTGAGGTGCCAGCCGTAGTGACAGAATCAAAGAGAGACTTGGCGTAGATCAAATAATCTGCAACTGACTGTTCTGGATCCTTTTTGGGAGTGCGTATCTGATCTCGCAGGGTACGAATATAAGTTTTGGACAGGGGTGACAGCCGTTTCTCAAGCAGCGTTCATGCCTCATATGCTGTAGAACATGGAATCAGAAGGGTCTTAATAGAAGATGAAGTCATGGCCTTGATCTAGCTTAAGACTAGTTTGTCTTTTGAATAGGCTGGATTGAGAGAACCATCGGGAAGTTTCTTCTGAGGATGGGTTTCTGTCTTGATCACATCTTCCAGATCATGTAATTCTAGTACATCTTCAAACCGAGATTTCCAAAAGAGAAAATTATTACGACCCATTGGTGTTGTAAACAATGAGCGATATTGAAAGAAGTTGGAATAGAACATGGTGTGGTGGTCATGGTATTTTGAGAATTGTTCTGAGAGATTTGAGAAGGCTGAGAGTCAGAAGGAGAGTTCACAGGAGAGGAAGAGTTTGTCATTAGGATCGAAAAGGGGTTGCTATCTCTGTGAGGTTTTACCCCGAATAAAATCTTTCTAATTAATCATTGTCATTTGTTTGTACTTAGTTGAATTACATTGTGGGATGAAGGTCAGTTTTACCTTGACAATAATGTACTTTTCATTTGATCGTTTTGAGGAATTTAAACATTCCCATAATCCTATTAATAAAGCTTGTTTTCATGCAAATCAAATTCATTATTCTACTTCTACGTACTTTAATGTATTAATTAGGTAAAAGAAGGATCGCATGTGGAAGATCACTAGACTCTAGGGTTAGTTAATTGTTGGTTGATATGGAAAACAATGGTATTTTTCAGACATACTTACGAATGAGAGCCATATTATATTGATAGATGCGATGTATGCACGAAGGATAATGCGTCTTGTAACACCCCGACTCCAAATTTAATTCCTATTTTAAATTATTTAAGTGAATTTACGGATTTACCCTTAGGGTAGGGGTAAATTGGTCATTTTCTTGCCCGGAAAGTGTTTAGGACAGTAACTGATATTTTTGGGTAGGTGGTACTAAGACGAATTCGTAGACACGCCGTAGGCTTAATTCGGAGTTATAACGAAAAAGTTACGGGCAAAACATCAACAGTGGCAAAATCGTAAATATTTTGAAGTTTGGGTTTAAAATATCTGACTTTCCTTTCTCTCTCTCTCTCTCTCTCTCTCTCTCTCTCTCTCTCTCTCTCTCTCTCTCCCTCCCCCGCGCGGCTGAACCCCCCCTCCCCGTTTCGAATTTTCGCCGGAATTTCAGACAGCGAGAACTTCGCCGTCCAACCTCCATTTTAGGAGCCGTTTCTTGCAAAAGCTTCCTCTCTTCCTCCTCTACCCAGCCCACCCTTTTTCTCCTATCGAAAACCCGGCGAACGGCGGTGGCAACGACAGGAAAAACAACCGAAACTGCTGACGTCACCGGCGACGTTTCCGGCCGTCGCGAGCTGCGCCGTCACTTGGAACAGGTAGCTCTCCTCCCCTTCTAGCTATTTCCTGGGTTGTGCGATGACAATGTCGACGGTGGTCGCCGAATCGAAGCCGTGAAGTTCCGGGTTAAACCGTGAGTTTCCGACGCCGATTCCGGCCACTTGCCGTCCGAATTGGACTTGGGTGTAGTTGAATAAAGTGTTCCACTCGTCGAGTAGAACCTGTAGCCGGAAGGGTGGCTTGTAGTTTGGAGATTTTTCGGCGAAGCTTTATCGCTTTGGACACCCGCGTGCTGCCCGCGCGTGGGCACTGTAGCAGAGGGGCATTATTGTCCCAATGCGATCTCCTAGTTGTCACGAGTACGTAGGATTTAGCGGATCTCAATTCGGACATCGTTTGACTATCGAACGAATTTTTGCATATTGTGCGTTATCCGGGTTCGATAGGTTCCGACCGTTAGATCCTTTCCAAATTAAAATATGTTGTTCTAGGTATTCCTAGGATCGTATAGGAATTCGCGGATCGTGAATCGGAACCCCGGATGTTCCAATTCAATAACTTAAAGTTTGCGTTTTATAATAACCGTCCGATCGTGCGATTGTAAGCGATCTAACCGTCCGTTTCGGACTAAACTTGCGAGACGGGTATCTTAGACCTTGTGAAACCTTTAGGAACTTTCGGATTGTAAAACGGAGGTCGTGGGTCCCGTGGGCCCGGTTGACCCAAATTGGAAAGTTTGACCACTGGTTGACCGAGTGTCTCCCGAAGTTGTTCCATCGTCCAAATTGGGTAGTTGGACCTTAGAACGTCTCGTTCCTAGTATACTTACTAGAGACCTGGGAAATTAGGATATTTAATTCAAAGTACTCGTTCCAAACGTTTCGTATTAATCTCGTATACGTATTCCGAATTAGGTACTCCGACTACGCATACACAGCAGGCGGGACCCTCTCAGGGTCAAGCAGCGTGGGACTACTTGTGAGTGGACTCTGTTTTCAAATCTTATGCATAGTTTTATTGATGAAAGATTTATGCATAATGTTTTTAATGATTTATTGAATATATTATATTCATGAGTTGAATTTGATGTTTGTATTGTGGGTTTGGCGTAGTTGGATATTGAAAGTATATTTTATATGAATTTTGGGAAATATTATGCATGATGTTTTAAATGGTATTTTGGATATATTATTTATGAAATTGTTGAAAGTGATATTTTTATGAGGCATTGAAAATATAATTTGGGTTTTGACGTATTGAGTATCTTGAGTATGAATATATGTATTTTGGGGATTTCTATATATATTTGGCTATGTGTGAGGTACTTGGGTTGTTGAGATGAGATTGTGGAAAGTGGTGAGTATAGAATGTCAGTTTGGTGTGCTGTAAGCACTACCCTATGTACCTCCCCGGATGTGGAACTTGGATACGGAGACTTGAGATACTTGGAATTGTCGGAACCTGGGGCATCCTTGACGGGGTGTTGCTGTAGACCCTTAATTGGGTAGTCTGCGCGCGTAGGACTGTTCACAGACGTACGGGTTTTGAGGTTATCGACGGTACGTTCTGGCTGAGAGTTGGTCCCCCAGTTGGACGGCTCGTTCCCTAGTCACATGGTGGATTGAGGACTCATCACGAGGACTCTGCCAAGGTGACTAGTCAAACAATCTCCCGGTTGGATTGTTTCCCCGGTACAACTAGGTGATAGTTATATTTATATTATATATATATATATCTCTTATATTATATATTTATATCTATTCATTCATTCTTGTTTCTCGGTGTGGATACTTCCTTGTCGATCGTGCCAATGGGTACGCTTTCGAGAGTTTGGTTGTGGGATTTATAAGTTTTTGGATGGTGGGTGTTGTAAAGCGTTCTTTATGGATTTTGGACTTGGCATCTGGTATTGATTTGTTTTGATATATATATATATACTTGAGTATGACGGTTTTGAGATGCATGGGATTTCTTGCATGGTTTTCTAAATGGTGGGGTTATATTATGTTGGTTTACACTGAACTGAATTTATGTTTGTCCACTCACAATTTTATGTTTTGCGCCCCCCCCCCCTAGCCAGTAGTTGACTGAGCTCCGCAGCAGAGCCGCCTCGTGCGCTTCCGAGCCTTGAGTCATTGTAGGACTTTTTCTTCCTGTTATTTCCTTTGCAAGCTGTTTTGTTGAAATTGAAGTTCTTAGACATGCTCTGTTATCGCCCTTGTTAGGGTTTGAATTGTGAGGCCGGAGGCCATTTTGTTGTAAACTGTTTATTCGCTTCAAAGCATGCTGCTGGTTGGGATTGTTCTGTATTTTTATGCAGGTTGAATTTTTTTGGGTTGTTCAATTCATAGGGGAGACTCTGCCAAAATTTTGGTAGAGAGTCTCGGTTTCTAGTAAGTGGGCCCGGCATCGGGGTGATATCGGAACAAAGACGGGATTCGCCCCGGTCTCTGGGGAAATTCCGGGGTGGGCCCTGTCACGTCTTACCACATTTATATACTACATTGTGTTCTACCTCTCTAATAATGGCCGAGCCCACCAATACAATGGTAGATTTGATTGAGGAAATATTCCAAAAGAGATTATGTAGAACTTCGATCTAAGCATGGCTTAGAAACTGCAAGAGGTTTCTTATTCAAAATTTAGGGTTTCTTTCCTCTAACAAACTTTTTATCTCTAGGCATGTTCAATTCGATGAGTCCACTTTTCCTCTTGCCAACCTCCCTTCCTCCATTCCCCATGTCAATGTTGATAATTCTCACACTTGGGTCTCCTCTCTTCCTTCAGTTACCCATGTTCGCTTCCACTTACCCACCATGCATGTCGCGCCAGTTGTTTCCTCTTCGCTACCACCACCAATCACATCATCATCCTCTACATCTACCCCTGTCTTGGAGCCGTCACCCTCACTTACCCAAGCCCCAATTGCCGCTGCTGCTTCTCTCTTACCGCCACCTAACCCCCATGTCTGTGCCTCTAACTCCACCGCACTTATCTTTATCGCATCCATCCCATCCGCAAATTCTCAAGCCCGAATTGACTCGGCCCAACACCCTCCCCAACAAAGCCCAATCCATACATACACTAGAAACCTCATAGGACTGTTGTCACTTTTCCTTCCTCTGACCCATAACCTCACAATCCACCCGTACCTCCTATGCTCTCCGATCATTCCATGGCCACACATGCCAAAGAAAGTATCCACAAACCCAATCTCCACTATGCTATGATTGCTACTAAACAACTCATTCCCTACTCAATTGAACCGACATGTGTTTCCTAGACCGTCAAGGATCCTCTCGGCAACAAGCAATGTATGATAAGTTTAATGTGTTAATTCACAATGGTACATAGGAGCTCATTCCTTCTCTTCCCTCTCAAAATCTTATTGGTTTTAAATAGGTGTTTCGTATCAAACTGCACCCTGATGGCACTATTGACAAGGACAAGGGATGCTTAGTTGCCAAGGGTTTTCACCAATGTTTTGGTATTAATTTTTCTAATACTTTCAATCTGGTGGTCAAACCTACTACCATAAGAATTTTTGGCATCTTACCGTGACTCATGGTTGGCCAATTCGCATTGGACGTTAACAATGCTTTTCTTCAGGCATAATCCATGAAGATGTTTATATGACACAACCGCTGAGTTTTGTTAACTCTAATTATGCATATCATGTTTGTAAATTGAGGAAAGCCCTTTATGGCCTTAAGCAGGCTCTGCGAGCGTGGTACAATGAATTACACTCTTTTTTTTTTTTTTTTTTTTTTTTTTTTTATCTCCCATGGCTTTGTCAATGCCATCTCAGAAGCCTCCCTCTTTCTCTTCAAAAATAGGAATGATATAATTTATTTTTTGGTTTGTGTTGATGATCTTATTATTATAGGAAACAATTCCTCACTTGTGGCGAAGTTCATTCAAATCTTGGCCACTATGTTTTCTATCTTGAACTTGGGCTCATTACATTACTTTCTTGGGAGGTTCTTCCCATAGCCACTGGTCTGTTCCTCTCTCAGCATAAATACATCCATGATCTCTTGGTCAATGCAAGGATGGATGGTGCAAAGGTTGTCAGTACTCCCCTCTCCACCATTGGACCACTTATGCTCCATGATGGCTCCTCCCCAATTGATGCAACTCACTACCATTGTCTTATTTGTGGTCTCCAATACCTCAGTCTCACAAGGCTTGACATCTCCTTCACCGCCAACAAGCTCTCTCAGTTCATACATTCTCCTTATGAGACTCATTGGCAAGCACTCAAGTGTCTTCTTCGCTACTTAAAGGGTACCATCTCTTTTGGACTTCATCTTTCAAATGGATTTAGTCTTTACTGTTTGAAATTAGCATCCCTCTTCCCACAACACCAGTTGTCTCCTGTGATAATATTGGAGCCATGTTCTATTGTGCTAATCATGTCCTTCATTCACGTATGAAACATATTGATATTGATTTTCAGTTTGTATGGGACTGTGTTACTTGTGGCCTTCTTCAAATGTCTCATGTCTCCATTGCTGATCAGCTTGCTGATGCTCTCAACAAACCCTTGCCGTGTCCACGTTTCCATCTTCTTCGTTCCAAGATCGGTGTCTCCGATGATGCCACCGTCTTAGGGGGCGTATCAAGGAATCTCCTACATCAAAAGAGATTACTTCATCAACAACGCAAATCATTCCACAATCATATGCTTCTTCATACAAAAGTCAACCATGACTTGTGCTAAGCTGTCTTTCCCATTCTATTTGATCAAGATTGATTTAGTCATTCAATTATTTTTGTATTTACCTTATTAGGATTGTATTCATCTGTATATAATCATAGGCCTTGTACTTGTAAATTATCAATGGAATATACCAATTAATCTCAGCTCTTACATAAGCTTTGTCACAAATTGGTCTTAGGAAATTAATGTAGATTGTGCTCGGTATAAAGTTGGCAGTGAAGACAACAACGAAATTCAAAACTCTTTCTCATTTTGAAGGGTTGTCCTTTCTTGGAGCTCTTCATAACAATAGTTCATGACTGTTGTGTCTTTGCTACAGAAATATTTGAAAGAAAATCCTTATATGTCAGGTACTTCTTTAAATCATAGTCTGAAATATCGATAATATCGAGGAAATATCGAGGATATTTTGGTTTTTTTGAATCACGGATATTTCGGAACATATCCATGTACATATCGTATAAATATCGACAATATCGACGATAATATCGGAAAATATCGATGTCGATAATTTCGCTCACATTTCAGCAATATTTTGTCAAAATATCTGTGTAATATCGCTAAAATATCGAAAATATCGATGTGAAGGAAAAAAAAAAGTTATTAAAAAAAAAGGGAAAAAGAGGAGAAAAAAGCACAAAGGGGATATGAACCCCTCCCATTTTACTCCTCCAACACCTTAAACACCATATCACTTATGTTTTTGTGATAATATGCTAAAATATTTATATTTATATGGGTGGTATGTTAACAATTACATGCAAAACTATTTTGGGGATTTATCATTTGATGACTACTCTTCACAATACACTTACTCTACACATAGAGATGATGAAGATAGTGAAAAATTTGAACCTCGTAGGAACTCTATGTGGTACTAAATCATTCATGTATCTTACCATGCAATGTATAAAGTGTAAAATATTATAGTAAATCATTATATATGAATGATTACGGTGTATTTAATCTTTTTTCATTAATTATTACATATTTTTTACACTCATAGTGTTTGCCCACTTGCTGTATAATCAACTTAAATTAGTTAAATCCATCATGCAATGCATTTCCTTCTAATTTTTTGTGATAAACTCATAGATAATTGACTAAATTGACATTCTCCAAAGTTTCAATAAAAATTTCCAAGTTTTTCTTACAATTTCCGTGGTTTTTATTCAATTTTTTATCGATATCGATAATATCCCGAAATTTCCATCGAAATTTCCATATTTTTGGATGACCGATATTTCCGATATCATCGATATTTTAGACCTTGCTTTAAATCCATCAATCTCCAAATCTGTCCATTCTTTTATTTCAAGTGCAGATGACTACAATGTTGACAAACCCTTATTCATTAGAGAGCCTCCAATGTGTACTCCAAAGCCAAACGGATACATGCTTTTAAGGACATTGGCACAGATTAGGTAGTCTCCTTGTCTTAATCTGTCCTGTCTCGGCAGTTGAACTCAAGACCCAACCCTTAGGCCATCTTCAATGCAAGGGGCCTAAACCTAAAATTTGGGATTTGAGCCCAAAAACTCTTCTAACGCATGTATGGGAGTCCAGACAATAATTTTTGTGGGGCCCAAACTGAACCCACTTGAAGGAGCAAGCGCATCGTGGCAAAAAGTCATCCACTTTTACTTATTAAAACTGAACACACGGCATGCGCTAGAGCATTGACCGTTTACATCCAATGGTTGTATTTGAACTTGCTCCTTTTGGTGTTTTTTTTTTTTTTTTTAAACTAAGCTTCTCATTCTCATTTTAAGTGAAATAATTTTCTGTTTGTGAAATTTCAAATTTTTTTTTATGTATAAATGTTTAGAAAAATGAATCACAAAGTTATAAATAAAAATTAACCCCAAAAAAAAGGAGTTAAATTATTTTTAAACAATTTAATAAAGTTGCGAATTCAAATTTTAGGTCTGCAGGGTTATGGGAAAAATCTATTTGAGTCCGGACAATACATGAATAATTGTATTTTGATGGGGGAAAATTTGGGTTTGAATCCTCTCGGGTTGGAGATGGCCTTACTAGACAGGGAGAGATGCCACTTTGGCTACAAGATGTGAGCTTTTTGATGATGAGTTGATGTTATGTGTTGATATCTCAAATTATATTGTTAAAGTTTATCTAATAAAATTTTTGTTGACCACTGTGCTTTTTTCCACTAAATTAGACCCTTTTTGTTGACCGCTATGCTTTTGTTAGGGAGGAATACAGGTACAACAAACAATTGTTCCTTGTGTGTGGATCATAATAAACTAATAATTGTAGGATGCCGACTCAACAATAATAATTGCTAAATTGCCTGATGTGAAAAACATGTCAAATGGATATGAAACAATTATTAGTGTGTGGGGGCAATGCCTGAACTTACCTTTCACAACAAAATATATGAGCTTGACTTGTCTCCTCCACATATTCATTATAAAGTTAACCTCGGACGACCTTTCAAAAGAAAATAACTGGATCATTCTTTTCTGTTATTATACAGTAAATACATGTACTGTGCTGTTTTGGACGACTGATGCTAGCAAAATTCAGGTGGTTTTACAGAAATTTTATTATAGAGGGAATCTTATATATGCACAGCAGATTTGCACTAAACCATTTAGGGTTTACAGTTTACTGGATGTCTGGTACCATATGGGCCACCACACAGTATACTTTTATGCATACTGGATGTCTGAAAAACTCTGCAAAATCATACAGGGAATCTTATGCATACATAATGCAGTCTTAATTATATCTCATCATCGTAGTAAAGAAAGTAGCAGTTTTATACTAGATAATTTTGGAATTGTCTGGAGAAAAGTTGGAAATTCCACAGCTCTTACTACTTGCATCAGTGCTACAAATGGGAATTCTAAGCCTTCCACAGCTCTTATTGTTTCAATTAATTCTTAATTTATTATTATCATTCAGTGTTTCTTGGGCAGGTTCAGATTCAGCTCCAGATCAAGACTTTGTTCAATGCCTTCTAAGCCATTCCCAGCCTTCTCACCCCATCTCTGAAGCAATTTACATTCCCAACAATGCTTCTTACTCATCTGTTTTGCGATCTTACATCCGAAACCTTAGATTCAACACATCTTCAACCCCAAAACCTTTCCTTATTATCACTCCTCTGCATGAATCTCATGTGCAGCAAGCCATTGTTTGTGCTCAAAAGCAAAACTTGCTGATGAAAATTAGAAGCGGAGGCCATGATTATGAGGGTGTATCTTATGTGTCCGACGTTCCGTTCTTCCTCCTCGACATGTTTAATCTTCGATCCATCGACATAGACATAAATTCCGAGACTGCATGGGTCCAGGCTGGGGCAACTCTTGGTGAACTTTTCTACAGAATTTATGAGAAAAGCAAAATCCATGGCTTTCCTGCCGGTGTTTGTCCTACAGTTGGTGTTGGAGGCCACTTTAGTGGAGCTGGATATGGCAATTTGATGAGGAAGTACGGCCTATCCGTGGACAATATAATTGATGCGCAACTGATGGATGTGCACGGGAGACTTCTCGACCGAAAATCGATGGGAGAAGATCTGTTTTGGGCCATCACAGGAGGCGGCGGAGCCAGCTTTGGAGTTGTCATCGCTTACAAAATCAATCTTGTACGTGTTCCACAAACAGTTACTGTTTTCAGGGTCGAAAGGACCTTGGAACAGAATGCAACAGACATTGTGTACCGTTGGCAATATGTTGCACCTAAGCTGGATACTGACTTGTTCATCAGGCTTACCATGGAAGTTGTAAATATTACTGGCGGTCCATTAAGTACTGGTGGAGAAAACTATAAGACTATAAGAGCTTCATTCATTGGATTCTTTCTTGGAAACTCTGAAAGACTTCTCTCTGTTATGGAAACTGGCTTCCCTGAATTGAGTTTGAAGCAATCAGATTGCATTGAAATGAGCTGGGTTGAATCTGTGCTTTTCTGGACAAGCTTCCCCATTGGAACAGAGCCTGAAGCTTTACTTTCTAGAAAGCCTCAAGTACTTGTCCACCTCAAGAGGAAATCAGACTACGTCAAAACCCCAATTCCGAAAATTGGTTTGATGTGGATTTGGCAGAAAATGATCGAATTTGAGGTACCGATCATGAGCTTTAACCCCTACGGTGGAAAAATGAGTGAGATTCCAGAATCCGCAACTCCTTGTCCACATAGAGCTGGGAATCTTTGGAAGATTCAGTATGCAACAAATTGGGAAGTATCAGGGGCTGAGGCCTCAGATTACCATCTAAATTTGACAAAAAAGCTTTACTTCTACATGACTCCTTTTGTTTCCATGAATCCAAGGGAAGCCTATTTCAACTATAAAGATCTTGACCTGGGGATCAACAACAATGGCAAGGCAAGCTATTTTGAGGGAAAAGCTTATGGGATTAGGTACTTCAAGGATAATTTCGACCGATTGGTGCGTATTAAGACGGAGGTTGATCCTGGTAACTTCTTTAGGAATGAGCAAAGCATCCCAACTCTTCCATAAGAGAGGAAGTAGATAGCTAGCATGGAAAAAATCAATTTGGTTGTCTGGATCTTTGGTGTGTTCATTACTGAGCTATAGATTGATGGTTCCTTGGTTTGTTAATATTTTAGCCATTGATTGAGAAATAATGTCTTTAAATTAGCCAAAAAAAATAAAACGGAAGAAATTAGATGATACAAACTAAATTTCATTGCAGTAAAGATATATTGCAATTTGTTATAGTACATAGTAGAAGTTTTACTACAGCTCCTGTAAAATTAACAGATGTAGGTCTGCTACCCATACAGAAGGCACTATTAAAATCAGTGGTCCAAATAGACTAGACAAAATGAAATTCGTAGTTACAAAGGCAGAAAATTCTCCTCCATATGATCCGAGTAGCCAGGAAAAAGATAAATGAAGATGATCCAAGACCTTCATAAGAGGTTCTGTCAAATAGTTCTGTACAAAAGTGCATCCGGAACCGGTACATGAACAAAGTATACTTCTTTTAATCTTTTCAGACCGAAAAAATAAAAACAAAGTTTCTGTGATAAGCTACATTTTATCTTCAGTCCTTCATACTGAGGCTACATTCAGTGTGTTTGAACACTAAATCAATGAGGTGATGGTACGTCCATGTTTTGTTTTCTCTATCTTCAGGTTCCAGGGAGGAGTATGCTGCTTCACAGTTTCTAAGGAAATGCCCCTTCCCAAATGTAGTGAGAACTAAAGGATCAGTATTCATTTCCACAGCTTTGCGGAGAAAGCCGTTCTCCCTCCATGTATCTAAAGTTCTAGACCCATCATAGCCAATCCTATTAGCATCAAATACAATTCCAACAGTGATAATATCAGGCTCCACACCCTGGGTTAGTAATTGGGAGAGGAAGATTCTCAAGTGTGTGAAATCTTTCATCTTCAAATAAGCCAGCATTATAATGTTTGCAACCGTTTCATTCCATGGGACATTTTGTTCTTTCATCTCATCAACAATGGAATCCATACCTCTTTGACTAAGAACACCTGCTTGGGAAAGGAGACGCAGACACCAAACAAGATCAGTCTGACCAAATCTTGAAGAAAGATCAACTCCCAATTTCTCTAATCTGGAAAACATATAATTATCAATATAAACCTCAGCTAGTTTCCTAATTAAGTCATTCTTTACCACAGTTCCGGAGTTCAAAACTCTCCTATAAACATTTTCCATCTTCTCCAAAATACCAAATTTTGCATAAACCTCGACCATTGCAATCAAAGTAGAAGACTGCAAAGCCATTCTTCTTGAAAGCATGGATTGATACACACTTTCCATTCTTTTGAGCAAACCACCCCGTGCAAACTCTCGAATAAGCAAATTATAGGTAATGTGGTCAGGTGAACAGCCATTTAATTTCATTTTCTTCACACACATGCCTATCTGATCATACATTCTATACTTCCCATATGCTTCAATAAGTCCATCATAGGTATCAGTTTCTGGTGCCAAATTCATTTCTTTCATCTCGTTAAGGAAAAACAAAGCATCTTCAAAGTTTCCTTGTCTGGCACAAACATGAATAACTGAATTGTAAACCTCCAAGGACGGCCTAAGATTGTGACTCTTCATCTCTTGAAAGCATCGTACTGCCTCTTCTATCAGACCCTCTTCACCTAGCAAACCTATTATCTTGCTGTAGTTAAACTCATTAATCCGTGATTTCTCGATGTTCTTCCACATATCAAACAACTGTTCAGAGTTCCCAGAGTAGCAATTTCAATAAGAACATTAGACAACTACCTCTCATGATGCTCTGTTTAGATGCTCAGGAAAATAAAAGAGAAACAACGAAAGAAAAGAACGCAAATCAAACATATGAATACACAGTGAGCTTTTTCTTAAATCCCCATTTCTATGAAGAAAAAAAATTCCATTTAACTGAGCTTAACTGAGCAAACCTTTTTACCATTTCTGGAACACTACAGAACAGAAATCATAGGAACCTTTTTCTTTTTTTTTCTTGCATTACTTTTCTGGCTTTCTTGGCAACCAAAATCCCAGCTTATTAAAGAAATTCACATTATATTACCAAAAATAAATTCTCTACAAAAAAAATATGACAACAAATAAACTAAAATTAAAAAATACCATTGGTAACCCCTCAAAATTCAAAACCCAGAACCCAATATCCAAATTGCAAATCCTAGAGTTATTGGAATCTAATAAAGCAAGAAATAAAGAGAGAGGGAAAAAAAACAGAAAAGCACCTGAAGAATTTCATTGAACCTGAAAGTATGTTTAAGGAATCTGATGGCAGCCCAAAATTGGTCTTTGGTCCAATCACCATCTTCTCCAAGCAATTGCAGAGGGCAAGAGCCATTGATGAGATTCTGAAGTAAGGCTTTGAGCCTCTGGTGCTCATGGAAGGTCTCAACAAGGAGGGTGGTGTGCTTTGTGGAACTGCTATCTGGGGCTACATCTGGTCGTAATGGTGATGGAAGGCGTTGGGCAGAGCGAAGAGAGGAAGTGAATGGTCCGGCTTTGCAGGAGGGTTTTGTGGTTAGGGTTTTGGGGAAGAAGAAGAAGCTGCTCGTACCGTGATTGATTTTCCATGTCAGTGCTATTTTGCAATGGCTATGCTGCAGGTTCACTACACTCTCCATGTGCCAATCCGTATCGTCTCAAGTTTAAACTCCTCTGTCTATAGGTATAGCCATGTTATCTCGCTACTCTCTTTTTCTTTTTCTTTTTCTTTTTTTATTCTTCTAACACTGGAAAATATTCAAAATATATATATAAAGAAACTTGTCATTTTTAATTTTTAAATTTTTTAATGAATTGGGAGACAGAAAAAAAAATGCAATGGAAACTACAGATGCTGAAAACGACTTTGATTTGTATAGTTAATAATAAAGTAACAATGAAACCCAACTATTGACGCTAGTTTCCTGGGTAAAGACATGACAAGGAAATGATATAAAATTGAGACCCTACTAATAAATCCAGCCTTAGCCATCAAAATTAAAATGATACACAACTGCAAACCACAATTTCAAATATGTAACTAAATTCATACAAAGAAATAATGTCAGAATGTTAATACTTAATAAAAATTTAGTGGAATAATATCATCATTAAAAGGGACACAATTTCAATGAATTAGTTTGAAATATATATGATCTATATGATACAAGCTGGCCAAATGCGACTGCTTTTTTATTTTTATTTTTTTAAAA
The DNA here is from genome assembly GCF_000346465.2 of Prunus persica. Classification (NCBI taxonomy): domain Eukaryota; kingdom Viridiplantae; phylum Streptophyta; class Magnoliopsida; order Rosales; family Rosaceae; genus Prunus; species Prunus persica. Next base: position 14,259,474 of record NC_034009.1, read on the forward strand.
TCAAGGGTTATAAAATATGGTGTATTTTTTTTAAATCAAGGCTTTTGAATACTAACATTATTGAAATTTATTTTAAAAACAATTTTGCAGACACACCAAATATCTAGCTTTAAATTGATTTTGTAATTAATTGGTTGGTTGCCTTTGAGCAAATAAAGATTTAAATCTTTTCCAAAACAATGAGCTATAATAATAATACCACATAAATTAGTCTGTAAGTTTTTTTATTTTCAAACACTAGGAGTAATTTCCCAAATGTTAGAAATAAAATTATAAAATATAAATGTACCAACAATATTTAAAGCAATTGAAATTGTATAGAAAACATGAAAACTTTAAACTGCATCTACCCAAAACAGATCGTGATTTTCAATTTAAAAATCCAATACAAATGCGAAAGCTTCAGTCAAAGAACTAAAAGGTATTAAAGCAATGGCACTACGGGAAGAAAATAACTTTAACATACAAAGGCTTTAGATTGTTATAAAAAATATATTTTATCTTTTTTGTAAAGCCAAATACAAATAACCTTATATTATAAATAATATATAAAGAAATTGAAAGTTATTAAGATACACTGAAACTAAAAAAAATAAACAAATTAATAGGTAAGTAAAAGCAAAATAAATTATAAGTAAGAAGGTGCGTTTGGTATGGTGAAGCACGTCAAAGATGCTGTCTTAAAGCCTTTGTAGCCTCCCTACGTGCAGGTACTGGCGATCTACAAGACTTCAAGATATGATCCCTTACACAAACTCAAGATCCGATATGAACACGCTCATAGATGGATATAGATATCCAAGTCACATAACTATTGCCAAAATAATAATATAAAGTAGAGAATACATATATAAAAAGGTAGAAAATGAGAGAATTAGTTTGTGGTGGTGATTTTGGTATGTGACATTCTGATAGTGTATTGTGGGTGTTCAAATATGAAAGAGGAGTGGCCTTTTATAGGCATTCAAGAACATGTAACATTCACCACATTAAATCATAAAATTAAGGCATTCAATATAAAAATAATATATGAAAATTAAATATATATAACCCCCACAATAAATAAAATAAAATAACCAAAATAATTAAAATTTTAAAACCTTTTTAAAATTCCAACACATCACTGTCATGCACGCCTATTCCTAGGCATTGAGCTCACAAAACTTTAAATGTGTTCATCTTTCTCCAATGCATAAAGACCATGTGCTGGTACATGGAAGCGTGTAATAAAAGTATTTGGAGTTTTGAACACCCAATTCTCGTATCATGTCTTTAATTTCTAATGTAAATATCAACATCTACATTATCAAAATAAGTCACCTTATATAATGGGTTCTTGGAGTGTGCACAAAATGTCCACCTTATCAAAATAAGTCACCTTATCTAAATTCAATAGTCATGTATGTGATCATCATCTGCACAACAAAAGTAATAGACTTCTGTTAATAAATAAATTTGCACAACATCTGGTTTGAGATTGGTACTCTTATTGATGTGAGTGGGTCGTAAAATCCACCATTATGTACATACTTTGTTTTTTTTTTTTTGGTTAAAGGGATTTCCATTAAAGCAAAGCAGCAAAACAAACAATCTTCAAAACAAGAAATCAAGAAAGTGATAAAATAGTTAGCAAGCAAGACCTGTGTACCAACAACCAGTCACTGAAACAAACTTTACACTAAAGGAAAATAAGCATAGGGTCCAAACTCAAGAATACTCACCTGGGTTGATTGAGCCTCTATCAAATTTTGCCATCTTTATTTGGGTTCAAGTGAAGTGATTGATATTCAAAGAAATTGATTGAATTTGAAACCCCAATTCTCATGAACACAGACTACGACAGTTGACATTGGCGCCAAGGAATAAAATCTCGAGGGTTTTAGTTTGTGTTAAAATACCTTTATGCCCACTCACGTACTGTGCACATGTCTATTTTAACGTCTATTTGACAGATTCTCCTACATTAGCTAACATATGTGAACACATGGATTAAATTAGCCAAATTAAAAATATATGAACTAAATTGGCCGAATGGATAAAACACAAGGACCATTTTAACATTTAAGTCTTTTAAATTTGGGTTTCATGGGAAATTAAAAATAAGGTGGGTTTGTGTCGAAAATATAGGAGTTACATGGTATGTGGTATTATGTTAAATCCACATGATCTCCAACTTGTTTACTTCAACACTCCTCGTACTATCTTGTTAATTTGTATCTTTAATATTTGGTCCAGTGAGTATCCAAATTCTAGTTAATACGTCCATTCAAGGCATTTTTTAAGGGCCCATTTGATAACCATTTCAATTTTAGTTTTTAGTTTTTATTTTTTGTGCTAGAGTATAGAAGAAAAAGAGAGAGAATGAGAGTGAGAATGAGAGTGAAGATGAGATTGGTAGGGAAGATCATATATCATCCCGCAAACATTAATAAGAAAGGAATAAAAAAGGAAGGACATAAAATTAGATCTTCTGCCATCCCGCAAACATTAGCACTTGAAATAAAGTCTGCGCTGAAACTTGTAATTTTATTTTTCTTTAGATGATACCACAAAATATTATTAGTTAAAAAAAAATAGTAATGCAAAGGACCCACTAATGTAGTGGTTTAGAGTATTTATTTCCTCAGTTAAGGTCCTAAGTTCGAGTCATAGTATCTGTGTAGTGTGTGTTGATTTAATATACTATCACCCCTCTTAATAGGAAAGGTCCTCAAAAAAGTGGGGGGAAAAAAAGAAATAGTAATAAATGATACTATTAATAAAATGAAACTAAGATTATATTAAGAACAGGAAACAAAAAACAAATTGTCAAGGGTCTAATAGTATCAAATTCCATTAGTTGCCCCAAGAATTTATGGGCTGGGCCGTTGATGTAAGACTAGGCTGCTTTGTCCGGCTTGGTCTTCAATTGACACCAGGTCGGCCATGTTTGCACCAGGTCGGCCCATGACACTGGAGTAACATCAAGGATCCTGCAAGATTAAGATTAATCGTTAAAAAATAATTAATCTATATATAAAGAAAAAGACAGAGAATAGTAAAAGATTCAAAATACTAGAAAATACCATTGGTTAGTGCAAATATTAAGAATTGGAATTATTAATTAAATGAAGATAATATAGTAAATTCACACTTTTTATATTTTAAAAAATTAAAATTAAAAGAAAATTTAGATAATGGATCCTATTTTTGTGAAACACAACTACCCATTATCTTTTTCAATTCTAAAATAAATTTTTTTTTAAAAGCCTCACTCGAGAGCGGAAGTGCATGCGGAGAGACTAATAATAATAATAACAATAATGGTAAAATATTCAAAATACCAAAAAATTCCCTTGATTAATGCAAACATTAAGAGTTGGAATTATTAATTAAATGAGGATAATATGGTAAATTAATACTTTTTCATATTTAAAAAAAATTAAAAGAAAAAGAAAAATCGGATAATAGATCATATTTTTATGGGACACAACTAATCATTATCTTTTTTAATTCTAAAATAACATCACCGCCTTCAAGAATGACATCTCACAACAACCCATCGCCAGTATTAGAGCCCCTGGCATTAACAGCAGTAGGCCTAAAAACCTCGTCCTCGTGGTGCTGCCAGTTTCAGCAAAAAAGGCTTCAGAATTCATTATTGTTGATTCTAGAATGCCTCTTATGTAAAATAAGTCAGGTTTAGGAGTTAGGTGTGCTATCAAGGCTCTTTGGCCCTATATATATATAGAGAGAGAGGATGTAAATTAACTCTGGATTAGGAGTTACGTGTGCTGTCAAGATGAGGAGTCCGAAGATTGAAAGCATTCAGATAAAGAACCAAAAATTGAGGATTCCTAGTTTGTGTTGGAGAGATTGAAAGCATTTAAATGTGTTAAAATACATTTAAATTTATTTTAGAATTAAAAAAGATAATAGGTAGTTGTATTTTATAAAAATAAGATCCATTATCTGATTTTTCTTTTATTTTTAATTTTTTTAATATGGAAAAATGTGAATTTACCATATTATCCTCATTTAATTAATAATTTCAATTCTTAATGTTTGCATTAACCAAGGGCATTTACTGGTATTTTGAATATTTTACCATTCTCTATCTTTTGCTTTATATATACTAGCCTCTCTGCACGCGCTTCTGCGCCTGCGAGAGGTTTTTTTTAAAAAAAATTTAAATTTATTTTAGAATTAAAAAAGATAATGGATAGTTGTGTTCCATAAAAATAGGATCCATTATCTGAATTTTCTTTTAATTTTAATTTTTTTAATATGAAAAATTGTGAATTTACCATATTATCCTTATTTAATTAATAATTTTAATTCTTAAAGTTTGCATTAACCAAGAGCATTTTCTGGTATTTTGAATGTTTCACCATTCCCTGCCTTTTGCTTTATATATATAGATAGATAAGATAAAATCAAAGCATAAGAAGGTGATGAACAAATGGTTAGGTTTTTATAGAGTTGTGAGGAAAAATCTCATCTCACTTTATACTAGTAACTTTGACAACAAAAACAAGATTTTCATAAAATTTTAATTACATAAATAGATAACATTCAAAGCCTAAGAAAAGGAACATAACAATTTATTTTTGGAAATCTAAAAAACAAATAGTGAGGAGGGGTGAACCTATTTCCCTTTTTTCAGTTGAGGTGGCCGACAGAAGGAACTTTGGGTCTTTCTTCTCTTGGATTGTGTAGGTGGGCCACCACCAAGCCACTGATTGGCTTGAACGGAAAAAGTTGAAATGTTGTGTTCACGATTCTAACTTCTAACTAGCTGATTGATCAACCAAGCAAGAACCTCCCATTGCCCTAGGTTCTTTAACTTCCTCGGAGTCGAGGATGTTTAGGTTTCATATGGGTATCTTCGTATTTTTTTGGTATTTAATGATAATGATGCAAATTAAATTAAAAGACGATTAAACTAAATAACAAGAAAATAAATGTAAAAAAGAAGATCGAAGCAACAATAAACGTAAGTTTAAGTATGAATGAAACAAGAACGATATGAACGATAAAGGCGATAAAGTAAAGCAACCTGATAACAATTAAAAGTAAAGCAATAAACTTGAGTCTTAAAACAACGTAATGTAAAATGCAAGAAATTAAACTTACACTAACGAAAGCAAAGAATTGATCTAGTATCTTTTTGATAGTTTTCTATTGTAAAAAATATTGTACTTTTCAATTGAAAACCGGGGATTGAGGCGGGTATGGGAGGCACTTCCCAAACGGAGATGGGGACGAGGATTCCCCAAAAAGCCTAAACCAAGGATTGGGGCAGGAACATGGACGGGAATGGGAAGCTGAGACGAGGATGGTATTATCATACCGGGCCCCTAATTGGCCCGTTGCCATCCCTATTCATATCTCAGTTTAAAGCAATGGGTCTCTCTTATTTCTATTGTTCTCAATGTTAAATTTAATTTCATTCATTTTTTATCAGTTTAAAAAAATAATCGAGGAGTTAGGTTCGAATAGCGTTTCAAGAGAAGCTTAAGAGATAATAGACTTGTCTTGATGCAGTTCGTATCACTTAGGATATGCCTCATCATTAGGCCCGCGGGCTCATGGGCCAATGGGGGCCCGCCTGGCCCATTGAAAAAACGCCCGACCCCGCCTGTTATGGGCTTTGAGATGACCCGGCCCGCCTTGGGCCGGGCTAGGCTTGGGCTTGGGTGTCTGAGGCCTGGTCCGGTCCGATTAAGTCTAAGAAAGCTCGCCCCACCTTCCCACAAAAGCCCCGCCCGGCCTATAGGCCCAGTCCGATTAAGCCCAAGAAAGCCCGCCTCACCCTGCCCACAAAAGCCCGGCCCGTTAGGCCTGCATACATATATAATTATGTATAAATAAGAGTTTAGGTTAATGATTATATCACTTAAATCACATATATAATTTGTTTCATTTCATTTACCTTTCTTTACTCATTCCTAGTTTATAATTGGATGATTAGCACATTAATTTGTGTCAATTATTAATTCAACAATTATATATATATAAATAAGATGAACAACATATCACATCACCAAATATAATCATATTACGAAACATAATCGTACCACCAAATATAATCATGCTTTTCTTGAACACATCACCAAATATTTGCATATTTATTCATACCATCCTTTTAAAAAATATTTTTTTGATACTTATTTTTTTAAAAATTATTTCTTAAAATGTATTACGATCTAATTATGTAATAACCTCAAAAATAATACTTGGTTTTATTATTTTTGTGAAAAATCTTATAAGTTGTGTGACTTTATTGGGTATTTTATGAATTTGGTTTGATGTGAAAATATTGGAATTAAGTGAGTTTAATCTCAAATTTGGACTAAAATGCCCTTATGATTAAGTTTATGATTTTTTTTTAATGAAGTATGGCCCGTTTAGGCCCGGTCCGTTGGGCTTAGCCCGGTGGGCTTTCTCAAGCCTAGCTCATGGGTCGGGCTTGGACTTTGAATTTTCTAAAAAAATTCGGCCCGGCCCGACCCGATATTTTCTCTCTCCTCTTTAAAGCTCGACCCGGCCCATTGACGAGCCCTAACTTAGGATCAACAAATTTTTCAATACATTCACTTCTCATTTAGTTGAATATATCACGTTTTTTTCTTGAGAGTTTATCGAGGAGATTTGGAGTTCTATTTGTAGTTCAAAAGTCTTCATCCTCCTAAAAAATAAAAAATAAAATTAAACTAGGTTGTGAAGTGGGTTAGCTTGATAGTGGATCAAGTTTGAAGTTTGTTAGTATGAAAATTGTATTGTCATTTCTTAGACTCTAGCATAGGTTGGGAATTAGTGTGTGAACATGTTTTACTGGAAGCTTTGGCGCAACACATTCATTCTGGATCTTTGAAGTATGACGTGATCGATATGAGAAACTGAGTTCAGGTAAATCATGACATGATCATGCATTCATTATAGGATTCCTAGTTGGAGTTATTTTCAATCAAGTATTTTCATGTTAATCCTATTTTTAATAGGATTAGATTTTATATCTTGAGATTACTTTCCTAGTTAAACTCTATTTTGATTTAAGTTAAAATATTATATTGATACCTAATTGGCCTCTTTGATAAAGATTGTTATCTTGAATAACAATCCTTGCATAAGTTGACGAATTGATTTGTATTAGTGGTCTTAATGTTTTTTGACGTTTTTCATCCTGTGCCCATTTTGAATGCCAACAAATAGTCATAGTTGAATAGGTTTAGTGTGTGTGTGTTCATATTGCATCAGGTTTAGGAGTCTTAATTGAAGTGGGTTTGGTACTTGTGGGATGCCATCTGACTAGGCATAGGAAGCCTTGAATAAAAGAAGGATGCCTCTCCTTGGTTGTTAGATAGCTTTTGATATTTTGTGTGGAGTAGATAGAATTCTGAGGAAAAAGCTGTTGTGCATTTACTTGAGATAAATCATCAAGTGTTTAATGTTTACTTGGTGACTTATGAAACACTTTAATCATTCATATTGCATTTATATGCATGTCGGTGACTCATATGGTAGAGAGCACCAAGATCGTTGTGGTAATCTTTCTCCGGTGAGCTTGAATCGATTGTGACCAGTATCGGATTCAACATAAAGAGAGTTGGAAGAACTCCGGCAAGCTTGAAGCAATCGTGACCAGTATTGCGTTCAACATAAATAGTGTCGAAGATCATCCCGTGACAGAAGTTGAGTTACGAAGAAGTCGGTAAACATTATCTAGAATGAGTCTAGGATAAGTGTGTGAGTACTTCTTGTAATCATCGTTCTATGGTGGATTTGAGTTGGACTGAGGAGTCTCGTGGATTTTCCCCAGAGGTGGGGTTTTACCACGTAAAATAATTCTCTGCGTGTTCTTTTATTTTAAGCTTTGCACATCTCAGGATTGATAACTCATATCAATCCTTTTTCAAATGTTGATCATTATTTATTGCAAAAAAAAATTTGAATTAGCTTGTTTAACTTTCTCCAGGCATATATAGATATCCTACAGATATTCTCAAGGTTTATAATATCTGAGTCGTTTGAACAATCCAACGGTGGTTATAATTGTGTTGCTCACATGACCTCATTTTTAATATTTAAATAGACAAATCGGTTTTATTCATATTAAACTAGGAATCCTCACTCATACAAATTATCAATATTGCATGCTCTCACTTTTGGTTTTTCATCTTCATATCAAATTACGGATATACTTTCAATCTCCTTCACACTCCTCACTTTGATAGGAATCCAAGTCCAAGCCTCCATCATGCTTCTCTTATTTCATAACACCATTCCAAACCCTGCACATCATCTAGAAACAACCAAGAGGCAAGCTCACCCTCTGCAAAACACCCAGAAACAAGCCTTAGACATTGCAAACCCAGACACCAAAAGGCCAGCTCATCCTCTGCTTTTTGTGCAAAAACCCAAGCCCCAATCTCTGCATCATGCTCATACCACTTCAAGTCCAAAACACCACACACGACCACCACACAGCCAAGCAATAACAAGAGGCAAGCTTATCCTCTAGATGTTTTCACCATGCCTTGAACACCATCTCAAGCCTCAAACACTACCCAAACCATGCCACAACACACAACCATAATCATTCATTCCTCCGGCAAATCTCTCTCTCGTGCTAAACTTATGGGAACTTAGCTCTCACACCACAAGCCTCTCATGCCAAGCCCTTTAATATTGATTCACCATGCCAAGCTCTAATTCACCATGCAAAGCTCATATGGTCTTTGTATCAACTCATGCAGCCATGTCGTAGAAATCCAAAGAGCTGCTGGAAGAAGAACAGAGTATTTTCTAGGACTTGCTTCTCCTTCGGGATATTTTGGGCCTAGTTCTTGCTTACTCAAAAAGGGGGACTTGAAGACTTTATTCAAGACCTAACAACCATCATGCCCAGCTAAGCCTTCTCAACAAAAAAGGCCCCCACAAGTTCATATAATATTTTCTTTTTCATTTTTATTAGGGCTTGTCTAATATAGGTCCCTACAATTTCTATTTCCTAGACATACATCCATCATTCTATAAATCTATGTGTAAAACCCAATTTCAAACTTAAATGACCAGTAGGATATCAGAGGTCATAGTATTCCTATGTTTTTACATCCTTGTCATCAGACTTCATATTTTATTTATAATTTATTTCAAGCATTTCATTAACTGCTATAATTGTAATTAAAACTCCCTATTAATAGCATATCAATCACCCCATTTCTTTTGATTACCATTCCCTCTAACATATGGCCCTTAAAATTGCAAATAAAAAAAATGTAAATTACATATGAAAAATATAAATATAAATATATCCGTATAAAAATATAGGTATATTATTTACCAAAAAAAATTAACAAAAAAGGTCAATAACTTTGTAATTGAAATTTCAGTACATTTTTCATAAATTAAAAATAGGTACACAATAATTTATAGAAAATAGGTACATTATTTAGAAGAAAAAAAAAATTTCATTATACTAGGTAAATTATTTTACTAGGTATACATTATTAGAGAAAAAAATAGGTTCATTATACTAGGTAAATTGTTTTACTAGGTACATTATTAGAGAAAAAAAAAATAGGTACATTATTTTGAGAGAAAAAATAGGTATATTATTTTGAGAGAAAAAGATAGGTACATTATTAGAGGAAAAAAAAAAGGTTCATTATACTAGGTACATTATTAGAGAAAAAAAAATAGGTACATTATTTTGAGAGAAAAAATAGGCTCATTTAAAAAAAAAAAATTTGTTTTCATAAAACAAACAATAAAAAGATGATCAAATTATTTTTCATAAAACAAGTAATAAAGAAAAAAAAAAAGGTACAATATTTGGAGAAAAAATAGGTTCATTAAAAAATAATTTTAAAAACAAAACAATAAATAGATTATCAAATTATTTTTCAACATAATTAGAATGTACACTATTATTCATAAAACTATAATAAAAAAGAATATTGATGATATAATTCATAAAAAGAAAACAACATTAATTCCTAAATTTAATATTGAATTTAAATTATTAATACTTTAAATAGATTACTAGTCGTAATTCATAGAAGGAAAACACCATTAATTCAAAAATAGATTACTAGTCGTAAAATAGATTATTAATACTTTAATGTGGAATTTAATATTTAATTTCAAATAAGTTTCTAAATTAGTTCCTACATCCATTACAACTATTTGGAGATATTTCCAAATTGAATGGGTGTCATTAGTTACACCCTCCATAACACATTAACTTATAAATTGGGTAGTTTTGGAATCCTAAAAATATAATAAATTAGATTTTAAGTTATATTAGGTAACTTGCTTAGTTGGATCCTAGTCATCGGGTATTATTTGAAAAAATTGGGTATTTTAAATAGAAAACTAAAGGAAATGGTTGTAGGTGATTTAATATGAATTTTATGGGTCTAAGCTCAATTTAGAGTTAACTGTTTTATTGGTCCCTGAATTTAGACCCGATTTGCATTTGAGTACCTCAATTTCCAAAATAGTTCCCGTTTTAACTTTAGTTTCGTTAAGACAAATGGTCCTACCGTCAATTTTGTTAACTTTTCTGTTAAGTGCAAGGGGCTAAATGGTATTTTTGTATCGAAATTGATTAAAATATGAATAAAAAATTAAAATTAAACTCTCTCCCTCCCCCTCTATCTCGATTTCTACTCCCCCCAAACTTGATTTTTCTTTTTTTTGTTGGTTTTTTATTTGATTTTCTTTTATTTTTATTTTAAAGATATAATTTTTTATTCTTTTTTTAAAATATAAAAATACCATTTTGCCCCTGCATTTAACATAAAAAGTTAACAAAATTGACGGCATGACCATTTGTCCAAATGAACTAAAGTTAAAGGACCACGGGAACCATTTTGGAAATTGAGGTACTCAAATGCAAAATGAGTCAAATTTCAGGAACTAATAAAACTATTAACCCCTCAATTTACTATTTTTAGTAATGGTTTTGGCACCTAAAAGTCCTATTTACCCCTGAATGGTAGATCACGTGTCATTTTAGATAGAAAAATAGACATATTTGACGAAAACTATTATTAGAATCTTGAGACAAAAAGGTATTTAGGTTAAATGGTCCTTGAACTTTGACTCAATTCGCATTTTGGTCCATCAATTTCCAAAATCGTTCCTTGGTCCTTCAACTTAAGTTTCGTCAAGAACAATGATCCTACCGTTCGTTGTGTCAATTTTTTTCGTTAAATTTAGGGGTAAATGTGTCTTTTCAGGCTCGTGTTATTTTCCCCCACTAGGAAACCCGCCTTCCCTCCCAAATTAGTTGCAACCGCCTACGAAAATAGCCCTAAACAACCCTGAATTGCAACCCCCTTCCTATTTTATAAGCTGCTACTTCTCATATTGGGTGAGTACATGTTGAAATCATCAATTCTGGAAGCTTGGAGAGTAGATTACCTGGAAGGATGGAAAGTAGGATGTCTGAGACATCATCAAAGGAATCTAACAGAAAGAGCCCAAATATGTGAAGTATTTTCACTATAGGAGTTTGATCAAATCAAGGACTTTATGGACATACATGAATCCAGGAAGATGCTTCAAGGCCTGTGACAACAACTAGGTAAACAATTTTGTCATTTTTTGGTATTATGTTATGATTTGATACTGATAAAGAATTTGATAATAATGATGCAAAAAAGCAGGACTGGAGAGCATTATTTTGAGTGGTTGGACAAGAAGACATGTCCAAGAGGAAGAATCTGGTGTCTGGTTTTCTTAGAAGAATAAGAATGTTTGCTTGGCTCTATACAACAATGACCTAAACAACAAATGGACTCAAATCGCAGTAAAGTTTTCGAACCCTAAACCCCAATATGTGAAAATTCTTCCTCTTTTTTCTTTTGCATGAAAACTCTTTAGCTTTTTAGTTGGGTCTGAAAACTCTTCAACTTTAGGCATGTGACGTATCAAGGCTTCGAAAATGTGTTAAAAGTCTTTTTTGTCCCTTAACTACTTCACACCTCCACATCACATGGTCATTTTTGACAAAAAAAATTGACAGAATTGACGTTAGGACTATTGGTCCTAACAAAATTGAGTTAAAAGACCACATGAACGATTTTGAAAATTAAGGGACCCAGAGGACCATTTAACCTGAAAACCTCTAAGATAAAAATACAAATCAGTGTATTGAGGGACCATTGATGATACTATTCATTTGGTGGGCTTTTTCTTCGAACCGGACCCGAAATCTGTAAGCGCCAAAATTCAAACACTTTCGCATCACACCACACTCTGCTTCTGTAAACCCCCAATCTCTCACCATCCACGTGCCCTATGCTCTCCCTCAGTTCTCTCAAGGCCTCTTGTTCAAGAACTCTCTTCCTTTGACAACCCCATCGCACCACAAGTCGTTGATCTCATTGCCGCTCCCTGCGCTTCCGCTGATGCTTGGCTCTCAGCCGACTTCGTCGTTAGGGCTCCCGATCGCTTCTCTTACTGTACATTGCCTGGAGTCGCCGGCAAATTTATACGGTATTTCCATCATCCGCATCGATCGGTTCTCTATTTGTTCATTTGTGAATATCGCTTTTAAGATTTTGATTAAAATTTCTGTAAATGAGTTGTTTTCTGTTTGCTTCCTGAGAAAATGTGGGAAAGCTATGAATGTTTTTGCATTCGGCAATCAAATCAAACAGTGTATGATTGGTTATGGTTGGACGAATTAGGTGAAATAGAACTTGATTCTGCTGTTTCTCACAACTGAAACTCTGTTTGTTTGTGAATTTACAAATAAATTTTGAATTTAGATAAATACTTTTGGTACTGTTTTGTTTCTCAGAAAAACTACGAATTTTTTATTTTTCATTAATCAAAAACTGTATGACTGGTTATGATCAGAAAGTGGGAGGACGGATTTGGGGAAATCGAACTTCTAACTGCTGGAACAGTATAATTGAAGGATTGTTAACTCAAATTTGTGGGTCATCGGATTTCTTACTTGTATTTTGGTATGCCTGAAACTCTCTGATCCTTGTATTTTGGTTACTCTTTTGCTCCTTGTACATCAAATTTTCTCCTTATGATGAAATGACTTACTAACAAGGGAAAAGGAGAGAAGAAAAACTTGTGCATCAGCATGACCTTGTTCATCTGCAAATCTAATGGCTAGGATTTAGAGTATACAATAAGAACAAAGGTCTCAATGGATCAATATGCATCTATGCACCCACTGACTTCTATTAACGAAAAGCTTTCCGAAAACATCTTGAAGACTTACATGTTATTGATCTTAAGATATCCATATTGCCAGAACAGTTGCCAGTCCATTCATTATTTATCGTAACTTGCGCTACTTCTTTCATATCTCCAATGTTACTGACTAGAACATGTGGTAAACCGTTCAAGCCTTTCTATGGCGCTAGTCTTATGTTTTGTGAGTTTGGTGCTGGAAGGGTTGTGAAGTTAGCATTGCTGCCCAATGATGGCCCTTCAAGCTTCTTCTTTGTTCAGAATTAATGTAGTGTCAGATCTTTGATTGAAGATTGGGTAGCATCTTGAACTTTTATTTTAATGCAACCAAGTATATTGGAACCACCAACAGGTCCTTTTTAAGTTTTTTCTACTTTCAATATGAGGATTGCATGTATGGCATTAATAATAGCATCACGATTTTTAGCCACTAATGTTTTGAATGCATCAATTACATATTGACTTGAAGAGCATAGTTTCTATTTCGCCGCGTTTACACTATACTTTCATACTCTCTCTCCATCAAGATATTCATCTGCACTTCTTGGAACTGGTCAACAACTTGTTCTTGTTCAAAACCCGACCTCGTTGCGGCTTTGGCGGCATAGGCAAGTTCTTGATGTCCAGAATTTGAATTTTCTTTCTCTTGTTTTGCAACTCTTGATAGCTTTGGTGAAGCTTTTTCTTACAGTTCTCCATCTTCTCTTCATCATCCCAATCTTGCCGATGATGAAGATCAAGATGAATAGATTTTGTGGGCCCCTTAGGGTTTTGTTGGCTCTCCAAAAAATCAGAAGGCTCTGGGCACTTACTCGAACTGGTCTTGCTCAAAACACGGCCTCGCTCAGGCTTAGATGGCAAAGGCAGGTTCTTGACGTCAAGAAGTTGAATTTTCTTTCTCCTGTTTTGGAACTCTTGGTAGCCTTGGTGAAGCTTTCGCTTGCTATTCTCCAACTTGTCTTCATCATCCCAGTCTTGCCGTTGATGATGAGCATCAGATTTTGTTGGCCCCGTAGGGTTTTGTTGACAAGAAGATGGAGGTGGTGCACTTAGCATCAAGCGGAGGGCCTCCAAATCCTTGCCTTTGCCGTGAGATGGTGGTTTCTTGGGCTTCTGGAGAATTTCCAAGTCGCGCTCATCAAGTTTGATGTCGTCGAACAAGTTGGAGGGATCGAAAGTCGTGGTTTCACTCTCAAGGATGAAGACAGCTTCAAGGTCGTCCAGCGGAGGGCAAGAGAGTTCACCAAAGTCGTCATCGTCAACTTCAACGTCAACAGGAGGCTCTCGCTCGCATTGCTGCTCCTTTAAAGCCTGATCGCAAACAAACTTCATCTTGTCTGAAAGAGAAAAGATTATAGCAAAATTTGGAAACCCTAAATCACAGTAGCTAGTGTTTACAAAAGCCTCACGCTACATATGTATTTATAGTTTCCTGTTTCCTAATCTCATTGGGCAAACGAATATTTTATTCAAATTAATTATAATGTACTTTTAAGTTTTATTAGACATAAGAAATTAAACCAACCAATTAAACCCTTAAGTTGCCAACTCATGTTTAGAATTATCTTATCTCGCCCAATATCCTTGTGATAGTAAAATCAAAAAATAAAAATAAAAATCTTCGTCAATCAAACTGGTAGGTTATTTATTTACTTTTTTGCTGTGAAAATATTAAAATATTCGAAACAATATGGCAAGAATTAAAATACCCAAGTTTTCTGTTGGAGTTGGACTGAAATTAGCTTGGCTCTCAAGTTTTCTGTTTTTTTTTTCGTGCCAGGTTTCTTTTTTGCCGATCCAACCCAAATAAAAAATCCATGCACGTCTAATTTCACTAGAGATGAGAAGAAGGGTATTGAAGCTGTTGAAAAATTAAAAGAGTGTGGCCTCTCAGACCTTGTTGGTTTTCATCAGCTTGATGTCACAGACCCTTCTAGCATTGCTTCCCTGGCAGATTTTGTCGCAACCCAGTTTGGGAAACTAGACATCTTGGTATGTATAACCAGCTTCTCTTTCACATTTTTTATGCTCATTTCGAAAATTATCGAAATTTTTTTTTTCTCCAATGCATTTATGGTTATGGTTGACAAGGATTTAACAAAGATGACACGTGTGGAACTTCCATAGGTAAACAATGAAGCTCTCAGAGCTGCAGGACTTGGTAAGGTAAGCTGATCAGTAAGAAAATGCAAGTTTGGGGGTTAGGGATGCAGCACTTGGTCAGCATAGTCATGGTTTAATTTTCCACTTTATGTGGGTTGTAATTGTCCTAGGATGTGATTGATCTTATAGAATTAACTAATAAGGGTGAGATATTTTGATCAGTGGACTAGTCTAGTTAAATTGTACCTTTTTGTTTCTAAATACAATGACACTATTATCTGTGTTGAACAGTTCTTGCCTCCATAACATGATTCCGAGCAGGGACGGACCCACAGTGGGGTCACTGGGGTCAAACGACCCCATGGAAGCCATGGAAATAGGCTTGGAAGTCCACCTGAGCTGGCTGTGTGACCCCTTGAACTGCCTTCCAAGTGCTTGATATTTTGCCTGAGAGGAAGAGGGAGGAAGCTGCGCACAGGAGGAAGAAGAAGCAGCGCAACGCGCTTATGTTTTTTTTTAAAACACCCTGGGCAAAACGACGTCGTTTTGCCCTAGGAAAATTTTTTAAATAAAAAACCCTTCCGTATCCCTCCTCCATTTTCCCATGTCTGTTTCCTAAGCAGAGAGTCGTAGGTTCGACCCCTACTTGGTGCGTTTTCTTTTTAATCTATTTAACCTGTTTCGTTGTTGGAATCAGTCAGTCAACTTTGTTCCATTTATTATTATTTCTTCCTCCATCCAATGACTGGCTTAGAAATTAGAATCTATGAATGCTGAGCTTTATTACTTGTAATTTTATCTAAGGACGACCACAACATGGTTTTATCACCACTATTTAACACTTAAGAATTTCTCCACACACACCAAAAAAAACAAAAACAAAAACAAAACAAAAAAAAAAACTTGTTTTTCTTCATTGTAATTAGAACAAAATGCAATAACCAACAGATTGGAACCAGATGTGCAGGCAAAATATCTGACCCAATAAAATTTTGGCTTGTTTTTCTAACAGTGCTAAAACCAATATTCAAAAAAGTCTAAACAATAAAATTTTGGCTTGAAATTTTACAAATTGAAATTACTCAAAAACATACATAAAAAAATGACAAATCGAAATCATTCACAGTATATTTGTCCAAGAAATGAATGAAATTTGGAAGAGAAAAAATAGATAAGAAAAATAACCCATTGTTAAATTTTCTTTGGAACATTTACACTATGACCCTACGACGTTCGGATCCTGAGTCCGTCACTGATTCCGAGAGCTCCTTTCGTATGACATGTACTTCTGAACAAACCCTAGCGGCCTAATTAGCTGGTTATAGTGCATGTTACAGAGTTCTTTGAGTCTTGATAAAATGTTGATACATTAGCAATCAAATAATACATTACTTGAACCTTAAGTAAACCTCATGTCTGGTTTAGATGCACAACAATTTTGGTCTTATGTGGGTTGGTAGAGGCTCATTGGAAGCTTTCCAATAATTATGACCGAGAGAGAAAATATGAACTTTCTTCTCCTTGATGCCAAGAAGTACCCAATTATCTGCGCCAACTGTCTATGCCCTGGATTTGTCAAAACAGATTTCAAATTCAATGCTGGCATCTTCACCATTGATGGAGCCGCTGAAATTGTTGCGGGGTTAACAGTGTTTCGAAATCGTTGTCCTTCTGGTCTCTTCTTTCTTTCACAAGAAGTCACACCCTTTTGAGTGTAACAGAGTGAAAGACCCTTTTTCAAGTTCTTGTAATATTCAGTCATACAAGACCATCTTTTGAATTCTCAATGTAATATTGACCACAACAAGGGTTGACTTTTGTTGGACTTTCTAACTTGGACTGAGTTGAGGTTGGTCCTCCTGACCAAGGTCTAAAATATCGATGATATCAGAAATATCGGTAGTCCAAAAATATAAAAATTTCGATGGAAATATCGGGATATTATCGATATCGATAAAAATTGAATAAAAACCACGGAAATTGTAAGAAAAACTTGGAAATTTTTATTGAAACTTTGGAGAATGTTTATTTTGTCAATTATCTATGGGTTTATCACAAAAAATTAGAAGGAAATGCATTGCATGATGGATTTAACTAATTTAAGTTGATTATACAGCAAGCGGGCAAACACTGTGAGTGTAAAAGATATGTAATAATTAATGAAAAAAGATTAAAATACACCGTAATCATTTATATATAATGATTTACTACAATATTTTACACTTTATACATTGCATAGTAAGATACATGAGTGACTTAGTACCACATATTTACTACAACATTTTACACTTTATACATTGCATGGTAAGATACATGAGTGACTTAGTACCACATAGAGTTTCTATAAGGTTCAAATTTTTCACTATCTTCATCATCTCTATGTGTAGAGTAAGTGTATTGTGAAGAGTAGTCATCAAATGATAAATCCCCAAAATAGTTTTGCATGTAATTGTTAACATACCACCCATATAAATATAAATATTTTAGCATATTATCACAAAAACATAAGTGATATGGTGTTTAAGGTGTTGAAGGAGTAAAATGGGAGGGGTTCATATCCCCTTTGTGCTTTTTTCTCCCCTTTGTCAATTATCTATTTGTATTGTTTCTTTCAAAGTATTCAACGATTTTTTTTTGGTTGCTTAATTTTGTCTTCTTTGTGTGTTCTTTCTTACTTATTTTTCCTAACCAAGGCATGATACATGAATAGTCTACTGACATATTTGCCACTTTGTAGTTTGTGTCTCACTCAGTCAGGAGCATAGTCTGAAATATCTGTGATCG
>NC_034009.1:14278215-14415960 GCF_000346465.2 Prunus persica
GTCTTGATACTTTGAAAGAAACAATACAAATAGAAAATGACCATAAAAACAATGTACATTGTATTTGCAGGCGTACAAATATCAGAAAAGAGAGCTAAAAAGCCTATCAACAATGGCAGAAGCAGCAAAGAGTCAGAGGTATTACCAAACTGCTTCCCTGTTGTTTTTTAAGATTCATATATACACAAACCCTTGGCCACAAATAATATTTAACACCCTTTTCTTATTCTTTTTGTCAGGTATGCAGTGGTCACAGGAGCTAATAAAGGGGTTGGATTTGCCACAGTTAGGCAGTTGGCTTCAAATGGGGTCATAGTTGTGTTAACTGCGAGAGACGAGAAAAGGGGTCTTGAAGCTGTTGATAAATTGAAAGAGTTTGGCCTCTCAGACCTTGTGGTTTTTCATCAGCTTGATGTAACAGACGCTGCAAGCATTGCTTCCCTTGCAGATTTTGTCAAAGCCCAATTTGGGAAACTAGATATCTTGGTATAATCAACTTCTGCATCTCTTTGTTCATGCTCTTGAGTATGCTGTTAACTTATATTAATATATTGACAGAAGAAATAAATGCTAAAACTAGATCTGGAGCAGTCTAATTCACTACGGTAAACTTTACTTTTCCAGTATGTAACTTCTAAATTTTAGGTTTATAGCTTAACCTAGCATAATTCAACTGTAAAGACAGGAAATCTCAAAGTAATTAACAGGATGGATGTTACAATTTTACTTGGTTGATTGTATGATTTTAGTTGGGATAAATATACCGAAAACTAGAAGTACTGGAACTTCCACAGGTAAACAATGCAGGGGTTGGTGGAACCATTGTAGACCCTGAAGCTATGAGAGCTGCTGCAGCTTCAGGTCTTGGTAAGGTAAGTTGATCAGTAAGTAATTGTGAGTTATTTAAAGATCCAATGTTTGGATTGCATAAGAACATATAATTACAACGAAGATAACATATAAATTTTCTTCTGCTTGATGCAGGAAGGAGTAGAAGTCAACTGGACTGAATTAATGACTCAAACGTATGAGTTAGCTGAAGAATGTGTGAAAACAAACTATTTTGGTGCCAAGAAAATGACCAAAGCACTCCTTCCCCTCCTCCAGCTTTCTGATACACCAAGAATTATCAATCTTACTTCTACCGTGGCAGCATTAAAGGTATGAAGAGTTTCATATTTTCGGGATCCTCATAGGATTTAAGAACTTAATAAACCCTTTTGTTTCTTTGTTCATTTGAGGCATATTTTAGTTATGGCCTAACAAGAGATCAATGGTAATTATGGAACACCTATACTTATTTTTATGCAGGTGCAGGTTCTCTGTATCCAATCAAAATTTTCTTGTTCTACATTATAAGCAAACTAAATTTCTCCTGCCTGCGTGTTGTTTCAGAATATCCCAAATGAATGGGCCAAAGGGGTGTTAAGTGATGCTGAGAAACTTACAGAAGAGAGAATAGATGATGTTTTGAATGAGTTTCTCAAAGACTTCAAAGAAGAAATGCTAGAAACCAAAGGCTGGCCTCCTTCCCTCTCTGCCTATATACTTTCAAAAGCAACACTGAATGCATACACTAGATTCGTGGCCAAGAAGTACCCGAATTTCTTCGTCAACTGTGTCTGCCCTGGATTTGTCAAAACAGATATGACCTTCAATGCTGGCATATTAACCATTGATGAAGGTGCTGAAAGTGTTGTGAGGTTGGCAATGCTTACCAAGGGTAGTCCTTCTGGCCTCTACTTCCTTTTAAAAGAGGTCTCATCATTTTGATTAAAAGCGTTTTCAATTTCATGAAATAATGTTCCTAGAATAGTTCATGAAAGAGAAATGATTTCGAATTTGCAACGTAAGAAGACTATCTACCTATGATGCTGGGACCTGGTGATAAGCTGCCTTGGAAATTTGAAGCAGGATTTCATGTCCTGGGCCTCCTGGAGTCTGCAAATATGCAACTATCTTTATTATAAGTGCATCTAAGTGTTTAGATAGGTAGACTATATGTCATAATCTGTTTAATTGTTAAATCTTCAATTGCAGGAACCTCAAAAGTACAATGCTTTTTTATAGAAAGCAAATCAAATCATGTATTCCTAAGTGCTAAACTGCTAATTGCACATGCTTGTGAACATCCTGCTTGTTCTTCAAAACATTTGCATTACTCATGTGTAATGGGACCAAAGTAGGCCATCACCTTGATATAAATTATTGGCCTAATCGTAGCGGCTTAAGCTCTTCGATATTCTCCACTTCTTAATTTGTTGGTTAGCAGGGTGATGCTACACCTCAAAAGTACAACTTCACTGTTGTACTGTTTTGTTACTACTGGATGTGAATCGTGCCATTGCAAAGAACTTACACAGATCATGTAGATATATGGCCTCATTATGTACATAAAAACTATGTAGCTGAAAAGTTTGCAATAGAATACTATTGCTAATTTGTTTCATTTGTTGGATCAACCTTGATTTGTTTAGTCAAAAAACAGGAGAGCATCTACAAACGAATCTATCAACAAACAATACAGAGCAATCAAAGACCAGAGCTTGAAATATTTTAAAATAAATTATAAGAATAAAAATTACTATAGAAACAAAGCCCATGTTATATGGTCATGCAGAAATCAGAAAGCAAATCTGGAATCCCATCAACAATGGCAGAAGTAGCAAAGAAGTACTACCTGCTGCTTCCATGATGTTTTTAAGCTTCACTTCTATCAGACTCCTTCGCCACCACAACCCATATTTCATTAAATTTTAATACCATTTTTCCTTTTCTCTTTTCTTTTTATTTCAGGTATGCAGTTGTTACAGGTTCAAATCAGGGGATTGGATTTGGAACAGTTAGAAAGTTGGCTTCAAATGGGATCATGGCGGTGTTAACTGCTTTAGATGAGAAAATGGGCCTTGAAGCTATTGAAAAATTGAAAGAACATCAGCTTGATGTAGCAGACGCTGCTGGCATTGCTGCCCTTGCAGATTTTGCCAAAATCCAATTTGGGAAACTAGATATCTTGGTATGATAAGAAACCATATATGATCAACTTCTCCATCTCTCTGTTCATGCTCATGTTAAAAGAAAATTCATATAACTATGAAAAGTACATTGACTTTCCGCTATGTTAAGTTTTAACTTAATCTATAGGTTAATAATGCAGGGGTTAGTGGAACCACTGTAGACCCTGAAGCCATGAGAGCTGCTGCAGCTGCAGGTATTGGTAAGGTAAGTTTTCCTTTAGCATCTTAAAGAGTCCAAATTATATGTGGACCTGATTAAAACCTTTCATGTATAAATTTCAAATACAAATCTTTAATTTCAAAAATGGACTAGCTAAATGCAATCTTTCTTTTCTTTGATGCAGGATCGTGTAGGAGTAAATTGGAGTGAAATAATGACTCAAACGTATGAGTTAGCTGAAGTACGTGTGAAAACAAACTACTATGGTGCCAAGAAAATGACCAAAGCACTCCTTCCTCTCCCCTAGTTATCTGATTCACCAAGAGTTGTCAGTCTTTCTTCCGGCATGGGATCGTTAAGGGTACGAAGAGTTTTCATATTTTTGGCATCTTATCAGGTTGTTGTTTCAATTTTTACCACTTGAGCCCTTTGTTTCTTTGTTGTATTTGAGTCCCGTTGTAGTTATGGGCTAACAAGAAGTTTCTGTTTTCAAATCAAAATGTTTTTCATATGCGTTTGTTTCAGCATATACCAAATGAATGGGCCAAAGGGATGTTAAGTGATGCTGAGAAACTTACAGAAGAGAGAACAGATGATGTTTTGAATGAGTTTCTCAAAGACTTCAAAGAAGATATTCTGGAAACCAACGGCTGGCTTACTTCCCTCTCTGCCTATATACTCTAGAAAGCAGCCGTGAACGCGTTCCATAGAATGATGGCCAAGAAATAGCCAAACAGCTGCATCAATAGTGTAGACCCTGGATTTGTCAAAACAGATATGAACTTCAATACTGGCATGTTAACCATTGATGAAGGTGCTGAGAGTGTTGTGAGGTTAGCTATGGTTCCAAATGGCAGCCCTTATGGCCTCTACTTCTATTTACAACAAGTCTCACCCTTTTGAGCATAACAAATCCTTTTCAATTTCATGAAATAATGATCCTCTTCTTTTTAAATTGCCATATTTATCTTGGTGTGGTGTAACGACAATTTCTCAAACTCGTGTCTCTGTGCTTATATCCAGATATTGGACAAAACTTTGCCCTTAATCTGTATTTCTTTAATTCCTTGATCAAGGGGCCTGATTGAGTTTTTTTTTTTTTTTTTTTTTTGGAACTTCTACTAACCCTTAATTATTTTGTTTTCTTGGCTTAATAGGAATTTACGGGACCTATGGAATAAACAAGAAGAAGATCAATAATTGGAGACTTAATATTTTTCTAGTTTCGTCCAAAAAAAAAGTATATTTTTATATTGATGACAGCCCAACTAACTTTTTGCGCAAATACCACATGGATTATAGTGGTTGTGCACAAATACCACCCGGAAAAAAAAAAAAATTAATTGCCAATGTCATACCTAGACTTTGCATTGGGTAGCAATGTGCCACCTCTAGCGGATTCCATCCATTTTTTCGTTAAAACTGAACATATGACATGCACATGTGATGTGAGGGTATTTTCGTCAATCATTTAATGGAATCTTCTAAACTTTGGCTTCAAGGAAGAATTCACTTAAGTTCACAGTAAACTTAAAACCTTTTGATTGTGAAGAAGGTGGTATTCAATTGCTGACTCTAAATAGTTATGATAGACTATAACTAATCGATGAAAGAATGAATAGGAACAAATAAACTCTACCCACAATTCATAGGTGAGCAGTTCATGTATTTATATAGAACTCATGTACAGAAGGTTTAACAAGTTTACATGCAGACAAATTCTTTACAAGATAATTATCAATAAGGTATTTATCCTATACAAGATAATTATAACAGATAATAGTAAGCACAGATAAGGCTTAGCAGCTGGAGAGCATGTCAAGTCTGGATTAGGTTTATCACGCCTCCACAAGTTGAGCGGGTGGCAAAGAACGGGAAGCTTGGAGAGTAATAAGTAATAACGAAACCGAAGAGTGGAAAAACCCTTGGTGAGAAGATCAACAAGCTGATCCTTAGAGGAAATGTAACCAACCTTGACCTCCTTGCGAATGACTTTCTCACAAACATAGTGATAATCAACCTCAATATGACAAGTGCGGGACTGAATTATCGGATTAGAAGTAAGAGAGATTGCATTGAAATTATCACGCCACAAACGTGGAAGAGTGAGGGGAAGACGGAGATTATGAAATAACAAGCGCACCCAGGGCAAGGCAGCATCAGTATAAGCTAATTGGCGATATTCAGTCCCATTACTGGAGCGTGAAACACCCCGTTGTTTCTCGGAGCTCCAGGAAATATGATTATCACCAAGATAGATACAATACCCTCTGGTAGAGCAACGATCATCAGGATCACCGGCATAGTAAGCATCAGCATACACAATAAGACTTAACGGACTAGGCTTATAGACAAGGCCATGATCAAAGGTAGACTTGAGATAACGAAGAATCTGTTTGACGGCAGCCTAATGAGTCATCGTGGGCTTGTGCATAAATTGGCAGACTTGATTAACATAAAAGGCAATGTCTGGACATATAAACGTAAGATATTGAAGAGCCCCAACCACACTGTGATACTCAGAAACATCAGATAATGGGTCACCGTCGTGCAAGCTTAACGGGCGGCCACCAATAGTAGGAGTTGGCAATGGTTTGCAATCTAGGCAAAGGTTTGCAATCTAACATCTTTGTGCGCGTCAATAGATCCAGGATATATTTGGACTGAGATAAATGCAGATTTGCTTGCCCTATTATATAGATTAACGGGTTGGGTAGAATTGAAGAACATTCATGCATTATTATTATTAATGTGATATTTGGCTGTGTGAGTGCATGTCACTTAATTTAGTTATATCAATCTACTGTGGTAATGTCTCTGAACCCGAACCCGAACTCCAATTCTTCATCTCCATTTACCTAATCAGTACAGAAGTACGTTTTATGAGCAAACAACATAGATCAAACTCTATTAGATGACCTAAAGAGATAAATATACTCATCCATTAAAAAGCTGTCATGCAATAAGAAACAATGGCTATTGTTCTTACAGACTTTATCTTCCCTGTAGAACGTATTTCAAGCCGAACTGAGGCAAAGAATTTTAATGCAATTCCTCCAAATGTCGCTTGTGGAGTACCATAGTATACACCAATCTTGCAAAATGAACGAATGATGCCATTAGTTTCTGGAAGTGAAACAATTGTGATTAGGGGAAAATAACTAATAAAGAAACCTGACGGAACAATCAAAATCATACACATCTGAAAAATTAATGACTCAAATTCAGCTGCTTAGACCTAGGCACTCAAATCTCAATTGTTTCAATGAATCCAAGTACATACCATCCAAATATAGATATACATACATGTCCCTACTGAGCTGTGGTTGTTCACCCTTTATTATGTTTGATTTTTCAGATGAATTAGTGGGCAAGACAAAGACTAAACTGGTTGAGGCTGAATTAGATAAGAGTGATGGAGCTTTATTTATTTCTTGTAAAGTTGTAATATTTTAAAGCTATTTTTATAAGGGAATTTTATTTTAAACCATGTTTCGACTTCTTTTTATTTTATTTTACTTTTTATTTTCTCACGCACCGGGTGAGGGGTTTCCACCGACACCAGGGCTGGGGTGTGACACCTTCATCCCATGCTTCAGATTTCTTTCATGGTATATAGAACTTGTAACACCCCGACTCCAATTTAAATGTTTATTTTAATCAATTTATATAAAATTATGAATTTACCCTTGGGATAGGGGTAAATTGGTCACTTTCTTCTTCGGAAGGATTTTGGGACCACGAGTGGCATTTCTGGGTAGATGGTACTGAGACGAATTCGTAGACACGCGGTAGGCTTGAATCGGGATTGTAACGAAAAAGTTACGGGCAAAATAGTGTCAGTGGCAAACTTGTAAATATTTTTAAAAAGTTTGGTAAAAATCAGATTTTTCTCAGTTCTCTCTCTCTCTTCGCGCGCGACACTCTCTCTCTCCTCAGTCTCTCTCTCTCCCCGACGTTCACTCTCTCTCTCCT
Source organism: Prunus persica (assembly GCF_000346465.2). Classification (NCBI taxonomy): domain Eukaryota; kingdom Viridiplantae; phylum Streptophyta; class Magnoliopsida; order Rosales; family Rosaceae; genus Prunus; species Prunus persica. The sequence goes on from NC_034009.1 coordinate 14,285,368, forward strand.
CGGTTAGCTCAGTTCCGGCCACGGCAGGACCCGAGATTGGTCCCGTTCGACTCGTCTCGTCGCCCCGGTCAAGCTCTGCCCGTTTTCCCGTCGGAAACCACGGATTTCGGCCGCGAGCTCGACGGTTTTAAACCGAAGCTGTTCCGCCGTCGCGCCGCCGCCTCCGCCGCCCAAACCCGGTGATTGAGGTATGGGTTCTCATCCATTTTTCGAGTTCTAGCTGTTGGGTGTATAGGTTTGGACCGATTCGTTGCCTAAGAGATCGATTAGAAAACCTAGGTTTTGGGCCGAATTTCAAAATGAAATTCCGGCCAGTTGCCGGCCGAATTGGAGCTTCTCGTAATTGAATGAAGTGATCCTGACCTCGAGTAGAAGCTAGGGTAGGAAGGGTGAGCTCGGGTGTGGAGTTTTTCCGTCACCGAAATTACTCTGCACACCCACGCGCTGCCGGCGCGTGTGGCGGCGCGTGGGTGAGTCTGGTGAGAATGTAAATTAGCCCGATGAGATCCTTAGGTTGTCACGAGCGCATAGGAATTCGCGGATCTCGATTCGGATGTCGTTTGGCTATCGAACGGATTTTCGCATATTGTGCATTATCCGGGTTCGATAAGTTCCAACCGTTAGATCCTTCCCGAATTAAAATATGTTGTTCTAGGAATTCCTAGGACCGTATGAGACGTCATGAATTCTGAATCGGAGCCCCGGATGTTCCGATTCAAAAATGCAAAGTTTGCGGGTTAGCGATAACCGTGAAAATTGTGAACGCTTCCTAAACCTGTAATCGAACTTTAGGATGCCTTCCTCAACGTGCACGTATGGGAGATTTGGGGAGTTAAGTATTTAATTTGTAATTTCCGCTTCGACGTGGTTTTTATATTAATTAACAGTTCGTATCTCGAAATAGGTTTTTCGTCTGTACGCATGCAGCAAGCAGGACCTTCACGTGGTCAGGCAGCGAGGGAATACTTGTGAGTGGACTTTGTTTTAATCATATGCCTGGTTTTAATTAAGGAAAGATTTTGCATAATGTTTTAATGGCTCATGGATTTTATATATTATATGCATGAATTAATTTTGATGGGTGTATAGCAATTGGCAATATATTATGAGTTTGGCCTTTTGGGTTTTGAGAGTGTATTTCATGTATAGATTGTGGGGAAGTATATTTTGATATATATTCTTTTAGAGGAGATATTTGGGTTGTTGGAGGGTGATATGGAAGAATGTGATTAGAGAGGAGTTGTGTGATTACACTACGTAAGTACCTTCCCCAGTTACTAGTCTCACTCGCGGCGTTGGATGTTCCGGCGGGTGAGGCACTTTCCGTATGCGGCGTTGGATGTTCCGGCGTACGGAAAGACTGTGTATAGTGTTTAAGGTCATCACCATGGCGTTGGATGTTCCGGTGTGTGATGATCCAGTCTGCGCGCGTAGGACATAGTTTGAGAGCTACACATGGCGTTGGATGTTCCGGTGTTTGAGCTTTGGAGTTTCGTCCCCCGGTTGGACCGCTCATCCCTAGACGCAGGATAGCACCTGGAAATCCTGCGGACTAGTCAAACGATCCCCCAGTTGGATTGTTTTCCCCGGTACCTAGGTGGTGTGATGAGTATATCGTATAGCTATTTATAGTCATTTATATATATATTTATATATGCATATTTATTTGAATATGTATAGTTGAGTGTGTAAGGAGTTAGTGTTTGTTTAATAGTTTGACAGGAGTGGTAAGTCTGAGAGGATGGGGTTCTTTTTGGGAAGAGATAACTGATGTTTTAGAAGAGTTTTAATGAAACATGTTTTGAGTAAATTAATTATTGGATTGTGAAACTGCATGACTTGTGCATTATTTTTATATGGTGGGGTTACTATGTTGTTTTTAACTGCAAATCTGGTTTTTGTCCACTCACATGTTTTCTGTTTTGCGCCCCCCCAGCCAGTAGTTGCTCTTGGAAGTGCAAGTGGTGTACGAAGCGGAATCGGTGCATCTTTCTAATTAGGAACTGTGTAAATTCTTCTACTCATCTGTTCTTGTAATCTAAATTCTGTAGATGCTCTGTATTGCCATGATAGATTTTACTTGTGAGGCCGGAGGCCACTCTAGTATGACTTGTAGTTGTATGAAAGCATGCTGCTGGTTGGGATTATTATTTTGTGTGTGTATTGCAGGTTGAGTAAAATTTTGTTGGGAATGCTTAATTTACAGGGGAGACTGCCAAAATTTTGGTAGAAAGTCTCGATTATTTAATAGGTGGGCCCGGCATCGGGATGATGTCGGGATCAAGACGGGGTCTGCCTCGGTCTTCGGGAAATTCCGGAGCGGGTCTTGTCAGAACTTACGTCTAAACGACAATTTTTTTTTCTTTCTTCCAATCCTATGGCTGCTTCTTCTTCTTCCTCCCCTACTCTCTATGCTCCGACTCTCCCTTCCGTTATCTCTATCAAATTGGAACGAAACAACTACCCCTTGTGGTTGGTGCAAATGGTTCCTCTCTTGCGCAGCCGCAACCTATTGAAGTTTGTTTACGGAACCTCCTCCGTCCCTTTGGAATTCCTACTTGATGAGTCGAACACGGACTCCAGTGCCGACAAGAATGATTTGATTCCCAACTCAGAGTATGAGCTTTGGATACAACAAGATCAACAAGTTCTCTACTCTTGGATCAACGGCTCCCTCTCTCCCACTGCTCTTTCTCCTGTGGAGCTCAACACCTCGCTTTGTTAGACATGGGTCGAGCTTGAGCGTCGTTTTGCTTCCCCATCTAAGTCTCGCCTCTTCGAGTTGCACCAAGAATTGATGAAGACAGTGCGTGGTGACTTGTCTGTCGCTGAATGGCTAGATAAGTTGAACTCCATTACTCAGAACCTTGCACTTGCTGGCGATCTCATTTCAGATAAGGAATTGATTAATCACATCCTCGCAACAGCCGGTCCTATGTATGAAACCACAGTTACTGGTGCCCTTTCTCGTGAGCACCGGATTGATTATCTTGGTCTTGAAGCCTTGCTTTTGGGTGCTGAACGAAGGCTGCAAGCGTCGCAACTTCCTCTTGATACTGTTGCTACTGTTTTGGCTGTCAATCGTGGTAGCCGTGGTTCGAATGGTGGCGGTTGCAGTCAAACCTTTTCTAGGGAATCTTCCGGTGGTGGAGGCAACCGTAATTTCTGGCAGCCACGATTGGGCGGGTCAAACTGCAGTGGTGGTGGTTTCAATCGCACTGGCAGCGGTGGTGGTTTCAGCTGCGGTTCTTCTTCCCCTTCTTAGTTTGGTGGTGCCGGTGTAATTGGAGCGTATACTGCCACTGATACCCGTTTGAAGTTGCAGTGCTTTCAGTGTTGTGGATTTGGCATAAAGCTGTTGACTGTCCCACTCGGGTTCCCATACCCGCTTTTGACAATCGTGGGCCTCCAGGCCAATTAACTGCCTCCACCACCATTGCGCCTTGCAGATAGGCTAACTCATCTACTATGCAACCTTGGCTACCGGATTCGGGTGCCAATGCCCATGTTACCCTTGATTTGGGCCAGCTTACCAATTATCGTGATTATCATGGAGGAGAACATGTTAACGGTGTTCTTGGAGGAACAAGTTTGGAAATAGCCAAAGTGGGCTTTTCTTTTGTTTGTACCTACCTAATACTCTTTTTTTGTCCTCATGCCTCTTCTAATATTTTGTCTATTAAAATTAGTTTTGTGTTGATCATAATTGTTATTTCACTCTTTATCCCAAATGGTTTCGTGTGCAGGATTTGGATACCGAGAGGATCCTTTTGCAGGGGCCAAGAAAGAATGGGCTCTATCCGTTCCCCATTAGTTCATCAACCCACAACTCTAGTGCTCCGGTTGTCTTGCTTGGTGTTCGTGTCAGTGGTGCTCTTTGGCACTCCCAAAGCTTGCTGGCTGTGTGTGTGTCTATAGCAGCCTTTCATCCCTTCACTACTACAAAAAGTGAAAAAGACGACCAGAAAACAACGACGGTCTAAGTGAAAACCGTCGTGGTTTTTAAAAAGACGACGGTTCTAAAAACACCGTCGTGTAATACAACCTTAGACAACTAAAAAATGGAGATTCAAATGGCTGTTCAAAAACAACGACGTACCTAATTAAACAACCGACGTCTATTTGAAACAGATTTTCGCAGTGTAAAATCAATGCCAACAAAGAACGGCAGAAGTTATGAATCGACCGACGTAGAAAGTAAAGACGACGATTTCAATAAAAACCGCCATTTTTACTCATAAAATAACACGACGAGGTTTTCGTATAAGACGCCGTATAATTACAAACAAATCCACGGCTTTAAAATACAAAATATCGCCGTATTAAATTAATGTACAACGACGGAAAATATAAATATATCGACATCATTCTCGTATAGTTCTACGACGTTATCTTTAAATCGTACAATAAAATTTAACGTCGTATTTATTCATTTTATACGTCGTACCTTTAATTTAAACCGTCGTCTTAATAAGAATTTTTGTTAACAATTTTTTTCTTTGATTTTCTTATCCTACGTCGGTAGATCTACTTAATGACAAGAATTGAAATAACCACGACGGTTTATATAGAAAACCGCCGACATAATCAGATTTGTCTGAGATCCTAAGGGTTACGAAATCTTACCAGATGGAACTCTGTTCCACATCATAATCTTAACAGATGACACAGATTTGCAATCAGAGAGACAATTTTTTGGAAGTTGATGATGTGAGTGCGTTTGTGTATCTACAAATATTATACCTAACGTCGTTGCAAATTTACAATCAGAGAGACAATTTTCAACGACGGTTATATTATACCTAACGACGTTTAAAAAACAAATCAACGTCGCTCAACAAATATATTACGTCGTCTTAGTCTTACTTAAGACGACGAAAAATGACGACAGTAATACAAAAACAGTCGTTGTTTTTATATTCTTATTTTATTTAAATCTGTCATCCAAAAAAGAAACTTTACATATTCCAGAACATTAATTTCCTTCATTTTAAATTTCCTCCGGAAAAAAAAACTCTATTTATAACGCACTGTAATTGAAAAATAAACTGAAAGGTCACGGGAAAAAAAATTCTATTCATAATTTAAAAATTCAAATCCACGTCGGTTATATTAAACCTAACGACGTTAAATGAAAAGATTCCACGTCGCAAAACAAATATTGCGTCGTGTTAGTTAAAAACGACGGCATAACAAAAAACCGTCGTTGTTTCAAACTGAATTAATTTAAAATTTATTCGGGAAAGCAAAATCTATTTATAATTTCCTCGGGTTAGTAATATTGCGTCGTGTTAGTTTATAAATTCTAGAACATTAATTTCCCTCATTTTAAATTTCCTCGGGAAAGAAAAATCTATTTATCACGCTTTGTAATTGAAAACTAAAACTGAAAGAATTCGGGAAAAAAAACTCTATTTATAATTTAAAAATAAAATCCACGTCAGTTGTAGTACACTTAACGACGTTTAACAAAATAATCTACGTCGGTAATTATAAATCTACCGCCATCTTACCTTAATATAGACGACGAGAAAAGACGACGGTAGAACAGAAAACCGCCGTTGTTTCAGTTTCTTTAACAGTTTGGTCTTTTATCTTTCTGCAGGACTTGTATAGTTCAAAGCATTGACAATGTCTTCATCATATCTCCCAGCAAATACTGATTCGATTGCTCATGCTTTAGAGGCCATCTGAAGCCATTTCTATTCTTTATCGCATTCTTGAAACCCATCTTCTTCTTCTGAAGCTCTACGGATAAAGGAAGAGGCTATCACAAATCTGACGGATCTTCTTAGCCAAGAAAATCAAGCAGATTTCCCTGAGAAGCGAACTTTCCTTCGACAGCGAGTGGAGGCCAGGCTTGCATCTCTTTTGATGGAAAGCAAGGAGTATTCAGAAGCACTAAGTGTCCTATCAGGCTTGATCAAGGAAGTGAGAAGGCTAGTTGACAAGCTTCTTCTTGTGGACATATATTTGATGCGAGTAAGCTCAATTTATCTTTGAGAAAGACATCCAAATTATTGTCTTTGAGACGTGAGAGACTGAGAGAGGAAGAACTTGGAACCCTAAATGTAAACCGAAAATGAATGAAAGCGACAAATTTATAGAATAAATTTTTAAAACCAACGGCGGTCCTTACAAAAATACCGCTGTTTAAATTGTAAAATCAACGTCGGTATGATCGACGTATATTACAGAAATCCACGTCGGTACATTAATAAAAACGACGTGTTAAATAATCTACCATGACGCGAGTTATTACTTATGTACTTTAATTTTTGAGTTTACTACGACGGTACCTACAACACTACTGTCGTATTTATTTACCACGTCCGAAGTTAAATGTACCGTCGTATTTTGTAATTCATACGTCGTAGTTATATGTAACTGCCGTATTATGTTTTTGAAATGGTTTTATATGTAAGCAACTTTTCGTCTACCTGACATACACATGCGCTGTTTCCAAACCCAATTAAAAATTTCAATCTTCCAGAGAAAACTTTTAGACTTTTTTCCTTGTCAGAGTATCTCATCGTCTTCCTCTCGTCTTCTTCGTCGTCTCTGAACTTAAACATAATCTTCCTCTTGCTTTCATTGCACGCAAAAGGTAAGCTTTCATTTTCACTATTTTGGTTGCTGTTTTGCATGCTCATACGTTTTTTGTTTGAAAAATCTTTTTACCTTTTTTCTGGCCAAAATCATTTTACTTCTTTCCAAGTTCGATAAAATATACAGACAAAGAGGGAAAGTTTCCAACTTTGAAGACAACTACCTCAACTAAATAAGACGACGGTGGCTTCTTATTTACGTGGTTAAATATGTAGACCACGACGGTTCGTCAGTCGTTCTAGCGTCGTCTGAAAATTGACAAAGTTGTTTTTAAAATTATAGTCTTTTTTTTATTTGCTTGTTTAATTGCAGGTTTGATTTCTCTGAACAATGGTTTTTGTTTTTCCCTAATTTGATAAAATATAAAGAAAAAGAAAGTAGGGTTGGTATCTAATATAGACGACAGTATCTTATTGTTTTACGTCGTGTGAATGTTAATACCACGACGTCATATTAAAATACCGTCGTCTATATAAGATTCCAAAACTTTCTTTCTTGGCCTTGTATTTTATCAAATTAGAAAACAAAAACTATGGTTCAGAAAAATCAAATCTGCAATCAAACATTCACAGAGAAAGAAAGAAGGGTTTCGGATCCTTATATAGACGACGGTATATTACTACTGACGTCGTGTGAACATCAATACCACGACGTTATATAAATATTTCGTCGTTTATAGTTAATTATCACGTCGTTTATAGTTAATTATTTCGTCGTTGTTTAATTACCTTGGTTTTAAACATTTATTACGTCTGAGATTATTTCATTGCGTCGTTTAAAATCATATCATACGTCGTATTTTATTAATAACCGTCGTTTGTGTTCTTAATCTTTTCCTGAAATATTTTCACTTGCAGTTTTGTCTGTAAAAATGGTTTCTCACCAAGACCAAAGTAAGGATTCTGGCTCCAAGAAAAATGGAGGTAAGGAGCTTGGAATGGTACCTCCTCAAGTGAAGCCTTCGAAGAAGATGAAGTTTGCTTCATCATCTGCTGAGACAGAACCAACCAGCACGACAACAATCTCTGATGATTCAAAGTCTGGTCGAGGTATGAGCACAATGCCTCGTGTTGTGAAGAGAAAACTTCAGAAACTGAGGCCAATTGTTGAGTACAATAAAAGGGGGAAAGGAATTGGCCAAGCACATAGTGAGATGCAGTCCTACATTGGTGTGTTGGCACGCTCCAGAGTTCCACTTGTGGACATGAAATGGGCTCAAATCCCCAAGGATATAAAGGAGCAGATTTGGGAAGCAGTTGACATTGCTTTTGTGGTAGGTCAAGGGGGCAAGAACTCTGTGTTAGCTTCTGCTGCCAAGAAATGGAAGGATTTCAAGTCTACACTAACGAGGCATTATATCCTTCCATACACCAATGACAGGGAGAGATTAAGCCAACCCCCTGAAACATATAAATTCATAGAGAAAGCACAATGGGATGCCTTTGTAGCTTCAAGGTTATCCAAAGATTTTGAGTCTGTGCATTCTCAACATGCACAGATTAGGGAGAAACTTGAGTACAATCATCGATTGTCTCGAAAAGGATATGCTGGTTTGGAGGATCAATTGGAGGAAACCATGTCTGGGGTAGAAATTGATCGATCTACCTTATGGAAGAGAGCTAGACAGGACAAACATGGTAACATCCCGGATCCAAAGGTGGCAGAGAAAGCAAAATTAATTGTAAGCCTACTCACTCTGTTTTAAATTTTTATTAAACTGTGAATAATTCTTATTACGTCTTATATTATATTTTGCGTCGTGTGAATGATATTACCACGTCGAAATTTTTTTAAAAACGTCGTTAAAGGTCTAAATCAGGAATCACTACTCTGTTTTCTGTAATTATAGCATAAGATGTCGGTGGTTCATTTTCGCGTCGTTTGTATTAAATTACTACGTTGAAATGTTTTAAACAATGTCGTTAAAGGTGTGAATATTGAATCATCCCTCTGTTATCTGTAAATAAAGCATAAGACGTCGGTGGTTTATTCATTTCGTCGTTTTAAAAAACTAACCACGTCGGTATAACTACCGTCGTGATAAATTATAATAACGTCGATTTATATGTTATTGCGTCGTGTGAAATTATATAATACGTCGTTTGTATATAAATAACCGTCGTGTGTTTTTGTTCTTACTTTTTTATATATCTTTGTTTTAGGATGAATTGCAAAAACAAGTCTCGGAAGGCAAAGTCACTGTATCTGGCAGCAATGATGTGCTGACCATGGCTTTGGGCCCCGAGCATCCAGGCAGAGTGAGAGGAGTAGGTGCTGGGATCTCACCAAGGCAATATTTCAATTTACCCAAACCACAGAGAGTGAGTTTTAACGACCGTTTGAAGGACAGTTTAAGAGTTCTCCTTCAAGAAGAGACTAAAAAGATGGAAGCTAAGGCAAGGGAAGAGGCTTTAAGGATGGAGGCTAGAACAAAACAATTGGTAGAGGCTGAGAGGGAGCATTTCCTGAGTCAGCTTTCCCAATTAATTCTCAATTTTGATCCAAGCATGCTTAAACCCAGAATTAGCCAAAGTCCCAAAAATCCAATGTCTGACAAAGCAAGCTGCTCTGGAGGTGATGTGAGATCCCTACATTTTGAGGATGATACTGCCAAAAATGGGAAACATCAGGAAGAAAAGGTAACATATCTGAACTTTGAATTCTCTGTTTTTTTTAAAACCATTAGACGTCGTTATTATTAATAAAACCGTCGTTTGAAATACATACCACGACGATTTTAAAAATAAACCGTCGTTTGTATTTCAATACCACGTCGTATTTAGTTTACTTGTTTTACACGCCATTAAACGTCGTTATTTTTAAAACTTTGTGGTTTTTAGACGACGGAGTTAGTCATTCCCGACGTAATAGATGAAGAGAAGAAAGAAGAAAAACAAGATGAAAAGGAGAAAGAAGATGACGACCAGGTATGTTCACATAACTTTGCCTTTTTTATTTGTTTTTCAAAATTCCAGACGTCGATATTTTTCTTTAAACCGTCGTTTGTTTACAACTTAGACGGCGGAATTTTTTTTAAGACGTAATAAATTATTCACCACGACGGTTTCTTCACCGTCGTTTAAATTCTTTTCAGACGACGTTTTATTCCTTAAACCGTCGTTTTTATTGAATTACCACGTCATTTTTTTTATTTCTTTAAACAGGTTATTAAAGTTGTTGATTATTCAAATATGGAGGCGCCATCTTCTTTAAAATCCCTTTGTCGTTATGTGGAAACGACACTCGTGCCTCAGGATAAGACCCTGCACTTTACAATTGATAAGGAGGTGTTTGGTCTAGAGCGCGATACCTTCCTCCTGCCTGAAGATATTACACAATTTGCAGGCATGGAAGAAATAGGAGCCACTGTCATTGCTGTATATATGAGGTTTGTCATTCTAAAATAATACGTCGTTGGTTTATTTATTGCGTCGTCTTAACTAACTAACCACGTCGTTAGTATGTACCGTCGTGATAAATATATTATAACGTCGTTGTCTATTTCAGTACGTCGTGTGAAATTTTATAATACGTCGTTTTGTTATACATAACCGTCGTGTGTTTTTTTGTGCTGACTTGTTTATATTATTTTATATATTTAGGTACTTACACGATGTTTTGAAACGAGCAAATATGTGCAGCATGGTTGGCTTTATCGACCCTGCTACAGTTAGTGCCAGCTCTGGCACAATAGCTGACAGATCACGCCTACTAGCAGCTCGACTTCAGAGGACTGACGGTGAACAGATTTTCCTGATGCCTTACAATCCAGGGTTAGTCTCCTTAACAGGATTTTGTTTTTATGATTTTCAATAAATGACAGCGTATAAACTAACCACGTCGGTGTTTTATTTTATTGAGTCGTTTGAAACTTCTAACCACGTCGGTAGTTATTTATCGTCGTGATAAATGTATAATGTCGTCGATTGCTACTTTATTTCGTCGTGTGAAATATTATAATACGTCGTTTTTGTAAATAACCGTCGTTTTTATATTAATTTTGTGCAGCCGTCATTGGATCTTGCTGATTGTAAGAGCAAAGAGAGAAACCGTCTATTTTCTGGATCCTCTGCCAGGAAATCGTGTGGTCGATGAAGAGGCCAAAAACATCGTGAACAGTGCTATAAAAATTTATAATTCTCACATAGCCAGACCAGGCCGTAAGACAGTAATTTGGAAAACTCTGTCAGGCACACCAAAGCAACCCAGCAGTGTCGAATGCGGGTATTATGTGATGCGCTTCATGAGGGACATCATCATGGATCCTTCCTTGGGGTTTGAGAAGAAGGTAAGAAGAAATTACCTTCATACATTTTACGTCGTTTTTTGTATTATCAACGACGGTCATGTAAAATTACCGTCGTTGAATAGATATAGTACGTCGGTTATGAAAAATATCGTCGTCTGTGATTGAATTTCTTTTTATTTATAAACCCTAATAGTCATTGTTTATGCAGTATGCCAAAGGGAAAACAGGAAGCGCCATACCCCCAAGAAGCAATTGATGAAGTCCGGAATGAATGGGCAGAGTTTGTTTGCCTTAACCTGGAATAGGGGAATTATTGAACACTTGATATTTATGTATAATGTATAAATTTTGTCTATAATATATAATGTAAAAATTTGTTGAGGTTTTCTTAAATTTAAAAAAAAAACAAACATACAAATTGCCTAACCGACGTGTAATACTTTTCCAACGACCTAATAAAGTCAAAAACCGTCGTTTTTTGTTGTTTCGTTTTAAACAAATCCGACGTAAAATGATATTTAGACGACGTTCTTTGAACAATTGAGTCGTTTATGGTTTACAACGTCTTCAATTTCTTAAGGGTTCAGGGTAGTACTTTGTAACGACAGCGGTTAAGTCGTGGAATATATATTTTACGTCGGATAGTTAAATATCCGCCATGGTTTCTCATTTAAACGATGTCATTTTAACAACTTAGTCGTCTATTATAATTTACAACGTCTACAATTTATTAACACCGACGTGGTTTGTTGTTGTGATAAGAATATTTTATTATTTTTATATCAAAATATTCAAAATAAATTTAAAATAAATCAGAAAAATGCAAAGTCAACTCCTATGAAGTCATTGATATATTTTCTTCCCCCTAAACCTTGAAAAAATTCATTTTGAATAACAAAAATTTAAAATGACCATCCAAAACAAAATTGTTTTGATGAGTCATAAAATCACTTCTAGTTTTATGGTTTAGGGTTTAGAGTCTAGGGTTTAGAGATTAGGGTTGTTATTTATTGGGGTTTATTTTTAAAGTATAATTTTTGGGTAGTCTAGGGTATATATTAGGCTGTAAAACCATAAACCCTTTTATAAACTTAATTTTTAAAATTATATAATTTAGTTTTAAGGGTTTAGGGTATTAATTGTTAACGACGGTGGTTGAGTCGTGGAATACATATGTTACGTCGTGCAGTAAAATATCCGACATGGTTTTCACTTTAAACGACGTCATTTTAATATGTAAGTCGTCTATTATAATTTACAACGTTTTCAATTTCTTAACCCCGACGTGGTTTTTCAGTCGTCTTTATATCAAAATATTCAAAATAAATTTAAAATTAATCCGAAAAATGAAGCGTCAAAATAAACGGCGTTACGTTCAGTGTTTCCGTCGTGGAATATTACATTTACGTCGGTTCTTGTAGAACTTTCGCCATGGCTTTTCTTTCGACGTTTTAAAGAGCGCGCGCTCTAAAAAATTTCGCGCACCCTAAATTTTTTTATATTTGGCTCTTATTCTTATACTTCTAACCCTGAACCCTAAAATTTTCAGATTTCACGCAACATAACATTCGCTCTCTCACTTCTGCTCTAATTAAAAGTTGCACTCTCCAGGCTCCGTTGAATCTGTGAGCTCGTCCAACCTGTAAGTACAAACCCTATCTTCCCCTTGTAAATTCATTGAATGATATTATGTTGTTTTGTTAAAGGATTTTAGGTATATGCTTTGCGATCTGTTAATAATGTGCTTATAGGTATGGGTTCATGGATTTTCTGTTTAATGGGTTCATGGATTTTCTGTTTAATGGGTTCATGGATTACATTATCTGTTATGTTGAATTGGGAATGGATTTAATTTTGTCGGATCTTTTAATCACCCTATGTTATGTTGAATTGGGAATGGATTTATTGTTTTCATGCTTGGTTTCATGTATATGTTGGTTTCTTGCTTGGTTTCATATATATGTTGTGTTCTTAATGGGTTTTGGGTTCTTGAAAATAAACTGAGACACGACGCCTTTTTAGGCATACGACGACGTGCGTGACAATCATTTGGAAGTTGGTGATCTGTGTCTTTTTGTGTTGATTTCCAGCAAAAGTACACCTTTATTTGATCTTGTCATTTTCCGCTCTGGAGAAGGTGCAAAGTGCACCAATGATGGGGAGCAAATAGTACCTACGAAGGAAGAAACTGATAATGAAGATGGGGATTCGAGTGATGATTCTAGTAACGATTCGAGTGATGATTCTGTTGAAATCATGGACAAGTTTCCACCCCCAAGAAAAAACAAGAGTGGTGAAAAGATATTGAAAATCTGGTGAAATGTCCTTATCAATTGATCTTTAAGTCAGTTAACCAATTGGACAAATCAGATTCCTTCCTATAATTGCAAGATGTATCAGTCCTTTTGTGGTTTTTTTAGTTTCTCCTTTTTTTTCCGTACAGAAGGTGCTCGTGAGATTATCAGCCCTATCAAACTAACAAGATCCCTTTGTATTCTGAAGCCAATTCACACTTTGTATCATGCCCTCATTTAATGATAGATGATTCTGTGTCCCCAAGGCAGATGAATTTCTTGATCTGCTGGCTAAACTTAATATTCAAATTTATTTCACGACGGTTGTTTGTAAATAAGAAACGTAGTAGATTTCAATAACGTCGTCTTCTCATGTATTTAAAGACGTCATATTTTTTCTTGTCGTGAAAATTATATTTAACGGCGTAGTGTTTTAGTTGTCGTCGTTGTATGTCTATCTTGCGGCCTTGTTCTTTTAATATGTGTCATATTTTTCCTTTTTAACGACGGTGATTTGTTTGAGTTGGTCATCTATTCTCATCCTCGACTATTTTTTAGAACTTTAGCAGACTAAACACGTCTGTTTTTATTTGTTTTCGACATTGTTGTATTTAACAACGTCTAATATTTATCGTCGTTGTTTGTTTCTGAAAATAGGACGTATAAATTTTGTAATACGACTCTCATATATTTGTAACCGACGTTGTTTCGTTGTTCAACGTCTACTCTATAAATACATACGTCGTAAATAATGACACTGACAACTATTTCCACGTCATCTTTTATAGAAAAATCGAAGTGGAAAATTTATTTTACGACGGCTCTTTTTATATAGGCGACGTAGTATGTATAAATAACGTCGTCTTCTAATGTATTTAAAGACGTCATATTTTTTATTGTCGTGAAAATGATATTTAACGGCGTTTTATTTTAATTTTCGTCGTTGTATGTCTATCTTGCGGCCTTGTTCTGTTAATATGTGTCATATTTTTCCTTTTTAACGACGGTTTTTTTAGAGAGTTGGTTGTCTATTCTCATCCTCGACTGCTTTTTTAGATCTTTTGCAGTTCAAAGACGTCGTTTTGTATTTGTTGATGACGTTGTATATTGTAACAACGACGGTGATTTAGCGTCGTGGTTTATGAGGGAAAAGATGACGGTGGATTCCACGACCATTGAAAAACCGAATACACGACGGTGATTTACCGTCGTCTTTTTGCTTTTTTGTAGTAGTGCTTGCTTCAGATTTCTTTCAAGACCAAGGGATGAAAATGGGGTGATGCATTTGGAGAAGAAGAAGCAACTTGTGGTGCTGAGGAGGGTCCACTCTGTATCTGGTGCTTCTCCTTCTTCAATTGTTTCTCTTGCTCAGCTTTTTCAAAAAGAACAGTGCAACCAATGTCAGTTGATCATAAGGACACAAAGAATCAAAATTTATGCCTTTAAAATCTTCCATTGTCTTTCCAAAAAAAAAAATTCTTCCATTGTCAAATACCCTATCTTCCCTTTGTCTTATGCTTCGTCTCCTTCTCTTTTGCTCCTACTTGAGAGATTGAAAGAACCCAGTGAAGAAGAAGCGCCATGATCAACAAAACAAATTTTGCCCTAAAAGGGAAATCTTTGTTCTAGTTGATGAGATATTGAATGAAGTGAAAGTGAGCAACAAAAACAAAGTAACGAAAAGTGAGATGGGTTTGCTATCCTTATATAATCTCTGAAACAGTCCTTGTCCGATTAGGGTATTTAATTCTTGTCCTATCAAGAAAATAAATCAAGAAAATAGAAAACTTGGGAGCCAAGCTAATTCAACTACAACAGTAACTAAATCAGATGAATATCTTGATGGAGAGAGAGAGAATGAAAGTAAAATAGTGTAAACGCGGCAAAATAGAAACTCTGTTCTTCAGGTCAACATGTAATTGACGCATTAAAAACACTAGTGGCTAAAATATCGGGATGCTATTATTAATGCCATATTGTTTCGAATATTTTAATATTTTCACAACAGCAAAGTAAATAACCTACAAGTTTTGATTGATGGAGATTTTCAGTATTTTTGTTTTATTAGCGGTATTTAATTCTTGTCCTATCAGGAGAATAAATCAAGAAAACAGAAAACTTGGGTATTTAATTCTTGCCATATTGTTTCGAATATTTTAATATTTCACAGTAAAAAAGTAAATAAATAACCTACAAGTTTGATTGGTGGAGATTTTTATTTTTTATTTTGCCAGCACAAGGATATCGGGCGAGATAAGATAATTCTAAACGTGAGTTGGCAACTTAAGGGTTTGTTTGGTTGGTTTAATTTCTTATGTCTAATAAAAATATAAAAGTACATTATAATTAATTAGAATAAAATATTCGTTTTCCCAATGAGATTAGGAAACAGGAAACTATATATACGTATGTAGCGTGAGGCTTTTGTAAACACTAGCTACTGTGATTTAGGGTTTCCAAATTTTGCTATAATCTTTTCTCTTTCAGACAAGATGAAGTTTGTTTGCGATCAGGCTTTGAAGGAGCAGCAATGCGAGCGAGAGCCTCCTGTTGACGTTGACGATGACGATGACGACTTTGTTGGACTCGCTTGCCCTCCGCTGGACGACCTTGAAGCTGTCTTCATCCTTGAGAGTGAAACCACGACTTTTGATCCCTCCAACTTGTTCGACGACACCAAACTTGATGAGCGCCACTTGGCAATTCTCCAGAGGCCCAAGAAACCACCATCTCACGGCAAAGACAAGGATTTGGAGACCCCTCCGCTTGATGCTAAGCGACCATCTCCATCTTCTTGTCAACAAAACCCTACGGGGCCAACAAAATCTGATGCTCATCATCAACGGCAAGACTGGGATGATGAAGACAAGTTGGAGAATAGCAAGCGAAAGCTTCACCAAGGCTATCAAGAGTTCCAAAACAAGAAAAAGAAAATTCAACTTCTTGACGTCAAGAACTTGCCTTTGCCGTCTAAGCCTCAGCGAGGCCAGGTTTTGAGCAAGACCAGTTCGAGGAAATGCCCAAAGCCTTCTGATTTTTTCGAGAGCCAACAAAACCCTAAGGGGCCCACAAAATCTACTCATCATGATCTTCATCATCGGCGAGATTGGGATGATGAAGAGAAGTTGGAGAACAGTAAGAAAAAGCTTCACCAAAGCTATCAAGAGTTGCAAAACAAGAGAAAGAAAATTCAAATTCTGGATATTAAGAACTTGCCTATGCCGCCAAAGCCGCAACGAGGTCGGGTTTTGAACAAGAACTAGTTGTTGACCAGTTCCAGGAAGTGCCGAGCCTTCTGATTTCTTGGAGAGCACGCGATCTTATTGTTTAGTTTATTCAGTTCATTCAAAATAGAAACTCTGTTCTTCAGGTCAATATGTAATTGACGCATTAAAAACATTAGTGGCTAAAATATCAAGATGCTATTATTAATGCCATATTGTTTCGAACATTTTAATATTTTCACAACCAAAAAAAAATTAAGGAGATTATTGGTCAAATTTGGAGAAGAACAATAAACCAATCTAGGGAAGATTTCTATAAAGATAGAAATTAATGAGCATGCATGCATTTTAGTTAACAAACAAACTTGTCACATCACTGATGTACATAAATTTTAACAATATACTTTGTTACATTGAAACAAATTGATCATCTTCAATCATGCACATGATACTTGAGACCCAACAAAGAAGAGGCCAGAAGGGCAGCAATGCTAACTTCAGAACACTTGCAGCACTTTCTACAACGGACAAGATGCCGGTATTGAAGTTTATATCTGTCTTGACATAGTCGGGGCTGACAGAATTGATGCGGAAGTTGGGGTATTTCTTGGCTAGAATCCTTGTATATGCAGGAAAAACAGGCCAGCCCTTGCTTTCAATAAAACCCTCCTTGAAGTCTTTTAGTAGCTGTGTCAATACCTCATCTACTCTCTCTTCTGTTAGGTAATCGGAATCACTAATTAAAAATGCCTTTGACCCAATCACTTGGTATGTTCACTAACTTCCCCGCGGAGGAAGAAACGTTAACAATTCTTGGTGAATCGGATAACTGGAGGAGTGGAATAAGTGCTTCAGCTGTTCTTTTAGTACCATAGTAATTTACTAGCAAAGGTCTCCGTGTGATGCTGCGGTTTTAAAATCGTCTAAAATGTCTACAAAGTTGTGAAAATATGTAGCAAGTTTAAGTTACAAAATAAAGACTAATAACATGTTTTATATGTTGCTTGTCATGTTTATTAAAATATGATCAATATTTTAATAAACCCAAAAGGAAAAGGAAAAGGAAAAGGAAAATACGAAGACAGTATGAAATGAAAGAAACCCCAAAAGAAGGATGAAATACCAAACTTTCATTCAAATCAAGAAACACAAATAAAACATTTTGGACGAAAATTTAACTACTTTGAACATAAAATTCAAGGAGAATAAGTGAACAAAAAGTTTTGAAGGAAAATAGGGAGAGAAAAAAAAAACCATTTTCAACCTTGTCTAGCCTGCGAAGAACCTCCTTCTACTCACCGCCTCTTCTTGACTCTCTCGTACACGGTTAACATCTTACAAAAATTGAAAATCCACACAACAACAAAAATATAGGATAAGCATCTTTCAAAATAGAAACATAACAAAGTGGATGAAACACATTAAATAAGAGATATAATTAACTGCAATCATTAAGTTTTACTAAAGGTTTGGCAAAATCTGGGAATCAGAAGATTGCAATCGACAAAAGTCTCTCGTCCAAAAGCATAAGCAAATATCATAACAAAATCATTAGCCTTCAAAAAGGATGGAAGCAGTTTCATAATATCAGAAAAATCAAAGGGGAATTTAACAATTTGTCGATTGTTACAATTGTTTTCATGGTCACAGGCTGCACTTATAGCAAAGTGTAGAATTGGGACAAAAAACTTTGAGAAATTAGACATAACCTTTAAGAATTGGCAAGACAACTTGTCATACTTCATACCAGTTATGAAATTTATATTGAAAGTGCAATTACTGCTCAAGTAATCATAAAGGCAAAAGTAATAGAAATGTTATTTCTGTACATGGTGTACAACCCTCATAGATACAGAATCCATTTTGATGCATTCAAAATTACCTTGCTCTTTTGCACTCTTACATGAACCCGAACTCCAATTACTTCCTCTCCATTTACCTAATCAGTACAGAAGTACGTTCTATGAGCAAACAACATAGATCAAACTTTATTAGATGACCTAAGAGATAAATATACTCATCCATCAAAAAGCTGTCATGCAATAAGAAACAATGGCTATTGTTCTTACAGACTTTATCTTCCCTGTAGAACGTATTTCAAGCCGAACTGAGGCAAAGAATTTTAATGCAATTCCTCCAAATGTCGCTTGTGGAGTACCATAGTATACACCAATCTTGCAAAATGAACGAATGATGCCATTAGTTTTTGGAAGTGAAACAATTGTGATTAGGGGAAAATAACTAACAAAGAAACTTGACGGAACAATCAAAATCATACACATCTGAAAAATTAATGACTCAAATTCAGCTGCTTAGACCTAAGCACTCAAATCTCAATTATTGCAACGGGCCCAAGAATGGGTCATCATAAATATCTGAAAATTTTAAGGCTCAAAGTCAGCTGCTAAGATATAAGCACTCAATCTCAATTGTTTCAATGAATCCAAGTACATACCATCCAAATATAGATATACATACCATCCATTCAGCTGCTTAGCCCGTACTCAAAAATCAAGCCCCAACTCCTTCAGTTGCTTCTCATAGTGAAAGGAACCAACCCCAAAACTAGGCAAAAACAGCACTGGAAGGGAGCCTAAGGTTTCACATCCAGCTTTCTCATAATGCACACTGAATTCGGGCTTCCATTCCCAAAAGCAACTATTTACTGGCGCACCTGATTCACCTTTGGATTCATCTGGTAGACCAGGAATCAAAACTTTAGTTACTGGTTCCCCTGTTTCCGAAATACTTTCATTCTCTTCCCCTTTAATTACGTAGCCATCAGAGCTTCCACTTGATAAAATTGGACCAACATGTTTGAAGTTTTCACCGGTGTCTAATGACCTAAAACCTCCTTGGTGATTTAGTTGCTTCAAGAAAGGCTGATCTAAATTGTAACAGCTCAAAAACTTCTTTCTAACATCAAATTGCACCAAAAACTTTGTTTTTTCTAAAACCTAGGAGATTGAATTGATGTGAACTTGAGCTTTTCACAATCAATTTCCACCTTAAATTAAAAGTATCATAGCATGGTGTAGAACTGTATGAGAGTACTTCCATACCCACAAACTGTTCTGCAATGACCAATCAAAACAGGGATTCAACAACAATTTGACTTTACCTTTTATTGCATGAGACTAATAAAGTATCATAGCATGGTGGAGAATTGTATGAGAGCACTTCCATACCCACAAACTGTTCTGCAATGACCAATCGAAACAGTGATTCAACAACAATTTGACTTTACCTTTTATTGCATGAGACTAATTGAGAAAATGAATAAGAATAATTTGCAAATCACATGTTGTATGTAGCTTTCATGCTTCCAACTTTTCCTCAACACACACACACACACACAAAGCATAAACTGATATGAACAGAACTTAATATCAATTACCAATCATGAACTTTAGTAAACACCCAAAAACTGGTTAAGATATTTATTATAACTTGAGAAAAAAGACTAAATAAAATTAGCAACCAGTAGCTTTCCTGCACAACTCTAAAGGAAACACAAAGATTTATGGCAAAAGAAGAACAAATTTCTTAATTGTTTTGGGTTACCTTTAAAGTGAGCAGCCAAGTGTCGTTAGAGTTGCGATGCTTTGTGGAATTCTCAGTCTTCTCCAAGTATTTAGGAGATCCTTGCAAAATCGAGAGAGAGAGAGAGAGAGAGAGATATATATATATATATATATATATATATACCTACAAGGGATGTCCCTCAAATAAGCTTATTTGACGGATCCCTCAATGGAAGCTTTCTGTGTATATATATATATATATATATATATATATATATATTTGGGCAGTTGCTTGCTTACACGCTTCTTCTTGCATTAATAACCATGCAAAAAAATGAACTTTTAAATTTGTGTTTTATATGCATTTGCTAAATATCAATCAACCGGCCAAAAAACACGACAAAAGATTAGTTCAGGCTTGCACGCTGTCAAGTTCTTGTACCTGCTGAATGGATTCTTTTAACCAAAAAGTGCACCACAGTAAATGCACTTATAATTCTTCTCTCCCAAATCGACACATCCTTCAATAATTCCTACAAAGAAAAGAAATGTGCAATGGAGACAATAGAAGACACAAATGGAGGTTATCAGCAATAGAACAATACAGTTCAAATTTAGGAGAAAAAATTTAAATCACCCTATACGTAGCAATATCAGAAAGTCAAATATGAGCAATTGCATATCTGAAGTTTAAAATTGCCAAGCACAATTGCAATTGCATATCTCACCCTTGAATTCACTAAAAGCAGAAATTTTAACAATAAAAGGAAATGGAGTTACCTATGCAAAAGTCACCCTCTAAGCAATCAAAATCACAAAACAACTATCTCTGCATTGTCATTGTCATCAAAGATTTGAAAATTCTCTCTCATAACCCTACACCACCAAAAATGCAGCATCAATACTAAACTCAAAGAATAAAAACTATGGAATAAATTTGGGCAAGGAATTGAGGATTCAACAGTATGCTCAGAAACCCATCAGCAATAGAAGAACTCGCAGTTCGAAAATCTCTCAGACGAACGTTGGACAGAGGATGAAAGATGGTTGAACCAACGAATGAACAGATGAGATGCGATGAAGACCAAACGAACGGTGAGATTCGCAAGGCGCCAGCCCAAATGGAAATCGACGGCCCCAAATCCCGAAGACCGAAGCCGTGCATCCCATGGCTGCCCCCAACCAGCCCAACCAAGCTGGTTCGAAGCGGACGATATTTCTGTGGAAACGAAACAGTGCGGAGAGTTGGCATCCAAAGAGAGAGGGGCAAAAAGGGGAGAGCAGAAAAGGTTTAGGGGAGGGCATTTTCGGTAAAACAAAACAGCAAACAACAATAAAAGGAGGGGCATTTCCGTCATTTCACTGTGCTTTAGAACATTTTTAGTTGGATTGCGCTTTAGTATATATATATATATATATATATATCTAATTTGCAAGCATTCTTCTGTTAACGCGTATTTTTCAGTCAGAAATTTAGTCCAATCAATGTTTGCTCCTTCCTGCATCTCAGTATGCAGAAAATTATTCTTTGGCCCTGTTTTTATCTAAGTTTTCTTTCAGATAAAAAAGCTATCAAAGTTTCTGAATGTGGAAACTTTTACCAGGCAAGAAAAGTGAATCCATAGAAGATAAGCAACGTATTGGTTAACTCTAACTTAATTCATATCTGTTCTAGGAAGCATCAGAATCTCAGATATATGTATCTTAAGGCCAAGCTTCTAAGAATATGAGTTCAAGAGCAAGTTTATATGTAGAAATGTAAACAAACAATGTATTAGAGATCCTTCAAATCAATTTCAGATGAGCTTGTTGATAATAATTTAAAAGAGATGTAATCATACATGACTGTTAGATTGAGAATGTTGCAGAATTGAATATGACTGCATATCATACATGCAATCCTCATATTGAAAGTAGAAAGAACTTTAAAAGGATCTGTTTTGGTGGTTCCAAATATACTTTGTTGCATTAAAATAAAAGTTCAAGATGCTGCCCAATCTTCAATCAAAAATCTGACACTACATTCTGAACAAAGAAGAAACTTGAAGGGCCATCATTGGGCAGCAATGCTAACTTCACAACCCTTGCCGCACCAAACTCACAAAACATCAGACTAGCGCCATAGAAAGGCTTGAACGAGTTACCACATGTTCTAGTCAGTAACATTGGAGATATGAAAGAAGTAGCGCAAGTTACGATAAATAATGAAGGGACTGGCTGCTAGAATATGTAGTAGGCCGTTCAGCCTATCTATGATGCTAGTTTTTGTTTTGTGAGTTTGGTGAGCTTTTTGGGTGCCAAAGTTGTTGTTGCTGGTCTAACATTTCCCGGAAGGACAATCTTATAAATAGAATTTGAAACAGAAGCCATATTGAGCAGGGTGGTTAATTGCATCAAGGGATTTTTTATAGCCCAAGAACATTCAAATAAAATGAACAAAAAGCATCATGATTTCTACGCTTTGTTAGTTGGTTAGCATGCAGCATATGTGCTGAGAAACTTTTGACTCGACAACCAATCCCCATCTGCACTGTTGTAGTCTCCACGTGTTCATACTCAATTTATTCCAAAGTTCCAACCGAACACACCTGTTCGGAATTCCAACATTCTTATTGTTTATAGATATAATTCAGTCAACGTAATAGATATGAAATGTAAACAAGACACAATTTGAATCCTTGAATTGTCTGGAGAATCTCTGATCCTTTGATATCGATGTGCTGTTAGAAAAGTTACTTTGGTGGCGGGTGGGAGGGAGCAGTCTATAATAATTATGTTTTCACCCTGTTAATTATGTCCATGACTTCATTGTTAAAAGTTTATGGAGCAAACTTCTAAGAATATTAGAGGAAAGGAAAATCGAACCTAAGACCTCACGAGTGCAATGATAAATGTTATTAATCATTTAAACTACGTACAAGCTCATTGCCTTTAATCACTAGCTTTTAGACAAGAATTTTTTATTTATTTAAGAGAAGTCAAAATTTTGATAATATTAAACAGAATTAACAAAACAACCCATCTACCTATATATCTCCATGTACTATCACCCAAACCAAGCTTCAAGAATTTCATCACCACTCTCTCCTTCTTTCTCTCTCACTTTCTCTCTCCTTTCTCATGCAAACTTTGCATGCGATTTGTAAACGTAGACTCCTACTTATAGTAGTAGAAGTAGGCAAGAAGAAATCCCTCATTGGTTAATATTCTTGGCGGCAACAATACAGGATAACAACAACTTGAGGCCATCTTCAATCTTTGCATGTCCCGCCACCTAGCAAGAATGGTGACACCATCTCTAGCTACAATCACTACTACAAAAAAGAAAAAAGACGACGGTAAATCACCGTCGTGTATTCGGTTTTTCAATGGTCGTAGAATCCACCGTCATCTTTTCCCTCATAAACCACGACGCTAAATCACCGTCGTTGTTAAAATATACAACGTCATCAACAAATACAAAACGACGTCTTTGTACTGCAAAAAGATCTAAAAAAGCAGTCGAGGATGAGAATAGACGACCAACTCTCTAAAAAAACCGTCGTTAAAAAGGAAAAATATGACACATATTAACAGAACAAGGCCGCAAGATAGACATACAATGACGAAAATTAAAACAAGACGCCGTTAAATATCATTTTCACGACCATAAAAAATATGACGTCTTTAAATACATTAGAAGACGACGTTATTGATACCTACTACGTCGCCTATATAAAAACAACCGTCGTAAAATAAATTTTCCACTTCGATTTTTCTATAAAAGATGACGTGAAAATAGTTGTCAGTGCCATTATTTACGACGTATGTATTTATAGAGTAGACGTTGAACAACGAAACAACGTCGGTTACAAATATATGAGAGTCGTATTACAAAATTTATACGTCCTATTTTCAGAAACAAACAACGACGATAAATATTAAACGTTGTTAAATAAAACAACGTCGAAAACAAATAAAAACAGACGTGTTTAGTCTGCTAAAGTTCTAAAAAATAGTCGAGGATGAGAATAGACGACCAACTCAAACAAATCACCGTCGTTAAAAGGGAAAAATATGACACATATTAAAAGAACAAGGCCGCAAGATAGACATACAACGACGACAACTAAAACACTACGCCGTTAAATATAATTTTTACAACAAGAAAAAATATGACGTCTTTAAATACATGAGAAGACGACGTTACTGAAATCTACTACGTCTCTTATTTACAAACAACCGTCGTGAAATAAATTTTCCACTTCGATTTTTCTAAAAAAGATGACGTGGAAATAGTTGTCAGTGTCATTATTTACGACGTATGTATTTATATAGTTGACGTTGAAATGCGAAACAACGTCGGGGGCATTTATATAGTCGACGTTGTATTTATATGTATTCATTACTCACGACGCACTTATTAATATAGACGACGTTGAACTTCTAAACAACGTCGGTTCCAAATAAATGAGAGCCGTATTACAGAACATATAGACGGCGTTGATTATGATGAGAGCCATATTACAAATAACGTCGTTTAATTGATATTAGACGGCGGTTATAATGAATTACCGTCGGAATTCATTTCGTTCCTCTTCGTTTATAAAAGAACTTGCGACGTGGAAAATGTATGATGACGTCGTATTTTTTAACGTTCAGATTATATATCTCGTTTTTTAGACGTCGGTATTATGGGATTGGAGTCGTGTTATTTTGAATTACGTTGCGGTTCTTAATCCTTCCCTGACGTGATATCCTGAATAATTGCTTCACAATAGCGTCGTAGTTCTTCATTGTTACGTTGCTTTAAGACGTCGGTAAATATGCTGAATAACTGGTTCACAATAACGTCGTGTTTTATTTGAACGTAGAAAGTGAAGAAATCACATTACAATATATTACAAAATTAATGTCATACACTGCCAATTACATAAGCATCATTCAATCCATATATCTTCACACCCATCTCGAATATTTTGACCACCTAACTCACCCACCAGTTCATCAAATGTGTCAACATTTGGCATCCCTCTAGTAAATGGCTCACACTCAATTATCACATCACCTAAGACTTCATCACCAATAACATCATTATATTCTCTATTAGGCATTGATAACACTACCGACCAACCACGATGCATCGGGTCGTCAACAAAAAATATTTGTTTGACTTGAGAAGTCAAAACAAATTGGTCATTCCTATGTCCAATTTTACTCAAATCTACAAGGGTAAATCCAAGTTCGTCGACTACAAGACCAGAACTATCTATCCAATCACACCTAAAGACTGGGATTGTAAACTTTTGGTAGTCAAAGTCCCAAATTTCTTGAATGACACCATAGAAACCCATATTTGAGAGAATTGGGTTTTTATCCTTGGCACTAGCAACTTGCATGGTATGTGCAAGTAAATAAACTCCACTATTTTGAGTTGTCCGCACATCATCTTGTGCCTTGATATTGAATTTAATACCTTTAATAAGATAGCTCCTATATAATGGCACTGCCATGTTTGGACCAGCTGCTAGCCACCTTAAATTTTCTGATACGCCATGATTGTCTTCCTCAAGTTCACTTTGAACCTGCAAATTAATCATATCTTAATTCAATCTAACATAGAAATAAGAAGAAAATTAAAAGAGAAATATGTTATTCAACAACATATACCTTGAAGCGTAGCCATTGAATGAAAGTGCTATTGTGCTTATTCTGCAGCCACTTTGTTCTCTTTCTAAATTTTGGATAAGCAGTCTTGATGTGGATCATATGTTGCCTACATGACACGAAAAATTCAAGCATTACGGTCCCAAATATAGAAGATAAACATAAGAAATAATTTAAAATGGAAACTTAAAGAATAAAACTCATACGTACTCGATATAAGGTAGGACTTCCTCCGTATTCTCCAAGACATATAGATGTGCTTGATTCAACAGGTCCTGATCAACTACGCTCACTGTGCAACCTGATAATGGCTTTGAAAATCCCATCTTTTGGCTTGAAGGCACTCCAACTGTACTAACATCAGATAAATGCTGAGTACAAAACTCTGCCGCTTCTTCAGCTATATACCGCTCAGCAATGCAACCTTCGGGACGAGTACGATTCTGAACATACCCCTTCAGCACTTTCATATATCTTTCAAACGGATACATCCACCTAAAATATACTAGCCCACATAGACAAACTTCTCTGACAAGATGTACTACTAGATGAACCATTATATCAAAGAATGAAGGGGGAAAGTACTTCTCAAGCAAACACAGAGTAACTACTACATCTTCTTCCAACTTATCTAGCTTGGAAACATCAACAGTCTTTGCACATATAGCATTGAAGAAGAAGCACAAACGAGTTATTGCATACCTTGCAGGCTTCTCCAAAACAGAACGAATTGCCACAGGGAGCAATTGTTGCATTAAGGTATGACAATCATGTGATTTAAGGCCAAGAAGTCTTGAATCTTGTAAAGATACAAGATTTTTAATATTTGAAGAATAACCTTCAGGGACCTTCATACCATAGAAAGAATTGCAAACCTCTCTCTTCTCTGCTCTTGACAAATTCCAAGGCCCAGGAGGCAAACGAGTACGTCTTTCTCCATACTCGGGTTGCAAATCAGTTTTGACCCCCATGTTCAATAAATCTAATCGAGCAGCAATCCCATCTTTATTTTTTCCAGGGATCTCCAGCAATGTACCAATGATACTATCGCAAACATTCTTCTCAATGTGCATAACATCTAGGGCATGCCTCACAGGAAGGTATTTCCAATACTCGAGATCAAAGAATATTGATTTCTTCTTCCAACAAACTCTGTCACCATTTTCAACCATATGCAGCACTTCTTCTCCGGTTAATGGCTCAAGAGGTATGCCATATTCAGGTTTCCCATTAAAAGCTGCACGTTGCCTCCTATATGGATGATTAATTGGTAACCATTTTCTATGCCCAATGTAACAAATTTTGTGGCCATTTTTCAACCTGTGACTAGGTGTATCATCGCCGCATATTGGACAAGCTTTATATCATTTAACAACACAACCAGATAAGTTTCCATAGGCGGGGAAATCATTAATTGTCCACATTAATGCAGCTCTGAGTGTAAAGTATTCTCCATTATGTGCATCATACACTCCTATAATCCCATCCCACAAAGATTTTAAATCATCAACCAAAGGCTCCAAGTAGACGTCTATATCATTTCCGGGTTGTTTAGGACCGAAAATCAATAAGGTTAACATCATGAACTTTCGTTTCATGCACAGCCATGGAGGGAGATTATATGTAACTAAGATAACCGGCCAATAACTATATCTGCTACTTAAAGAACTGTGGGGATTGAATCCATCAGATGAAAGAGCCAATCTCAAGTTTCTCGGCTCATTACCAAACTCAGGCCATTTATCATTAAGAAGTTTCCAAGACGGGGAATCCGCCGGATGAGACATCTGACCGTCAATTGATTTTCTAACAGCATGCCAAGTCAAACTCTTAGCTGTCTCATGTGATTGAAACATCCTTTTAAACCTTGGAATTGGAGGAAAATACCACACCACCTTCGCTGGCACACCCTCTTTCAAGATTGAATCTTTGCCTTCCTTCCACCTTGAGATACCACAAGTAGGACAATTAGTTGAATCCTTATACTCCTTCCTATACAAGATGCAATCATTGGGGCATGCGTGCATTTTCTCATAACTCAGCCCCAATGCACACAAAGTCTTTTTAGCCTCATACATAGAGGTTGGTATTGTATTTCCTTATGGAAGCAAATCCCCTTGAAGTATCAATAATTCTGTAAAACAGACATCACTCATCCCATGTTTTGCCTTCAAATTATACAACTTCACTAATGCTGATAACTTCGTGTACTTTCTACAACCAGGGTACACTGATTGATCTCCATCCCCAATCACATTGGCAAACTCATACGGATCGGAACCAAAATCACCAAAATCATTATCATCCATATCAATTTCTTCAGACACAAAACTGTACCTACTATGGCCATCATCTTCTTCAACATTTCTACTAGCATTAGTAGTTGCTTCCCAAGGTTCTCTGTGAAATGTCCAATTCTTATAGCTTTGGTCAATTCCATTAAAGTATAAGTGATCCCTTATAATTCCAACCCCAAACAACTTCAAATTAACACATTTAACACATGGACAACGGATATGTGTTGTAGTTAGAAGATTTTCTACAACAGAGTTAAAAAATGCTTCCACCCCAAACTCATATGCCTTCGATCTTCTATCCGAGTGCATCCATGACTTATCCATCTCCGACACTATAACCTATAATCTATAATAAAGTGAAAATACAGGCAATAACCATCACTATAGCAGATTATACAAAGATCTAATAGCAAGTAATACACAACAGAGACGACGGGTTTTAAACAAAAACAAACGTATTTGGCATATATAGACGACGAATTTTCAACAGACGTCGTCTAATATAAGTAATACAAACGACGGTTTATGAAAAAACCGTCATGTATAAGTAATACAACGACGGTTTTTTCATAAACCGTCGTGTAATCGTCGTCGTATGCCTAAAAAGGCGTCGTGTCTCAGTTTATTTTCAAGAACCCAAAACCCATTAAGAACACAACATATATATGAAACCAAGCAAGAAACCAACATATACATGAAACCAAGCATGAAAACAATAAATCCATTCCCAATTCAACATAACATAGGGTGATTAAAAGATCCGAAAAAATTAAATCCATTCCCAATTCAACATAACAGATAATGTAATCCATGAACCCATTAAACAGAAAATCCATGAACCCATACCTATAAGCACATTATTAACAGATCGCAAAGCATATACCTAAAACCCTAACAAAACAACCTAATATCATTCAATGAATTTACAAGGGGAAGATAGGGTTTGTACTTACAGGTTGGACGAGCTCACAGATTCGACGGAGCCTGGAGAGTGCAACTTTTAATTAGAGCAAAAGTGAGAGAGCGAAATGTTATGTTGCGCGAAATCTGAAAATTTTAGGGTTCAGGGTTAGAAGTATAAGAATAAGAGCAAATCTAAAAAATTTAGGGCACGCAAAAATTTTTAGAGAGCGCGCTCTTTAAAACGTCGAAAGAAAAACCATGGCGAAAGTTCTACAAGAACCGACGTAAATGTAATATTCCACGACGGAAATACTGAACGTAACGCCGTTTATTTTGACGCTTCATTTTTCGGATTAATTTTAAATTTATTTTGAATATTTTGATATAAAGACGACTGAAAAACCACGTCGGGGTTAAGAAATTGAAAACGTTGTAAATTATAATAGACGACTTACATATTAAAATGACGTCGTTTAAAGTATAAACCATGTCGGATATTTTACTACACGACGTAACATATGTATTCCACGACTCAACTACCGTCGTTAAAAATTAATACCCTAAACCCTTAAAACTAAATTATATAATTTTAAAAATTAAGTTTATAAAAGGGTTTATGGTTTTACAGCCTAATATATACCCTAGACTACCCAAAAATTATACTTTAAAAATAAACCCCAATAAATAACAACCATAATCTCTAAACCCTAGACTCTAAACCCTAAACCATAAAACTAGAAGTGATTTTATGACTCATCAAAATAATTTTGTTTTGGATGGTCATTTTAAATTTTTGTTATTCAAAATGAATTTTTTCAAGGTTTAGGGGGAAGAAAATATATCAATGACTTCATAGGAGTTGACTTTGCATTTTTCTGATTTATTTTAAATTTATTTTGAATATTTTGATATAAAAATAATAAAATATTCTTATCACAACAACAAACCACGTCGGTGTTAATAAATTGTAGACGTTGTAAATTTTAATAGACGACTAAGTTGTTAAAATGACGTCTTTTAAATGAGAAACCATGGCGGATATTTAACTATCCGACGTAAAATATATATTCCACGACTTAACCGCTGTCGTTACAAAGTACTATCCTGAACCCTTAAGAAATTGAAGACGTTGTAAACCATAAATGACTCAATTGTTCAAAGAACGTCGTCTAAATATCGTTTTACGTCGGATTTGTTTAAAACGAAACAACAAAAAACGACGGTTTTTGACTTTATTAGGTCGTTGGAAATGTATTACACGTCGGTTACGCAATTTGTATGTTTATTTTTGTTTTAATTTAAGAAAACCTCAACAAATTTTTACATTATATATTATAGAAAAAATTTGTACATTATACATAAATATCAAGTGTTCAATAATTCCCCTATTCCAGGTGAAGGCAAACAAACTCTGCCCATTCATTCCGGACTTCATCAATTGCTTCTTGGGGGTATAGCGCTTCCTGTTTTCCCTTGGCATACTGCATAAACAATGACTATTAGGGTTTATAAATAAAAAGAAATTCAATCACAGACGACGATATTTTTCATAACCGACGTAGTATATCTATTCAACGACGGTAATTTTACATGACCGTCGTTGATAATACAAAAAACGACGTAAAATGTATGAAGGTAATTTCTTCTTACCTTCTTCTCAAACGCCAAGGAAGGATCCATGATGATGTCCCTCATGAAGCGCATCACATAATACCCGCATTCGACACTGCTGGGTTGCTTTGGTGTGCCTGACAGGGTTTTCCAAATTACTGCCTTACGGCCTGATCTGGCTATGTGAGAATTATAAATTTTTATAGCACTGTTCACGATGTTTTTGGCCTCTTCATCGACCACACGATTTCCTGGCAGAGGATCCAGAAAATGGACGGTTTCCCTCTTTGCTCTCATAATCAGCAAGATCCAATGACGGCTGCACAAAATTAATATAAAAATGACGGTTATTTACAAAAACGACGTATTATAATATTTCACACGACGAAATAAAGTAGCAATCGACGACATTATATATTTATCACGACGATAAATAACTACCGACGTGGTTAGTAGTTTCAAACGACTCAATAAAATAAAACACCGACGTGGTTAGTTTATACGCTGTCATTTATTGAAAATCATAAAAACAATATCCTGTTAAGGAGACTAACCCTGGATTGTAAGGCATCATGAAAATCTGTTCACCGTCAGTCCTCTGAAGTCGAGCTGCTACCAGTCGTGATCTGTCAGCTATTGTGCCAGAGTTGGCACTAACTGTAGCAGGGTCGATAAAGCCTACCATGCTGCACATATTTGCTTGTTTCAAAACATCGTGTAAGTACCTAAATATATAAAATAATATAAACAAGTCAGCACAAAAAAACACACGACGGTTATGTATAACAAAACGACGTATTATAAAATTTCACACGACGTACTGAAATAGACAACGACGTTATAATATATTTATCACGACGGTACATACTAACGACGTGGTTAGTTAGTTAAGACGACGCAATAACGACGGTACATACTAACGACGTGGTTATTTTAGAATGACAAACCTCATATATACAGCAATGACCGTAGCTCCTATTTCTTCCATGCCTGCAAATTGTGTAATATCTTCAGGCAGGAGGAAGGTATCGCGTTCTAGACCAAACACCTCCTTATCAATTGTAAAGTTCAGGGTCTTATCCTGAGGCACGAATGTCGTTTCCACATAACGACAAAGGGATTTTAAAGAAGATGGCGCCTCCATATTTGAATAATCAACAATTTCAAAAACCTGTTTAAAGAAATAAAAAAAATGACGTGGTAATTCAATAAAAACGACGGTTTAAGGAATAAAACGTCGTCTGAAAAGAATTTAAACAACGGTGAAAAAACCGTCGTGGTGAATAATTTATTACGTCTTAAAAAAAATTGCGCCGTCTAAGTTGTAAATAAACGACGGTTTAAAGAAAAATATCGACGTCTGAAATTTTGAAAAACAAATAAAAAAGGCAAAGTTATGTGAACATACCTGGTCGTCATGCTTTTCTTTTTCTTCTTTCTTCTCTTCATCTTTTTTTTCTTCTTCCTTCTCTTCATCTTTTTTTTCTTCATTCTTCTCTTCATCTTGATTTCCTTCATTTTTCTGTTTTAAGTAATAAAGAATGTAGAGAAAGTAAAAAAATTAAATTCAAACGTCGTGGTAAGACAAAACACAAGACAGTATGTAAGAATTATGGACGTCTTAAATTATTAAACGATGGTAAATAGTAAACGTCATGGGATTTATATATTACGTCGGGAATGACTAACACCGTCGTCTAAAAACCACAAAGTTTTAAAAATAACGACGTTTAATGGCGTGTAAAACAAGTAAACTAAATACGACGTGGTATTGAAATACAAACGACGGTTTATTTTTAAAATCATCGTGGTATGTATTTCAAACGACGGTTTTATTAATAATAACGACGTCTAATAGTTTTTAAAAAAAACAGAGAATTCAAAGTTCAGATATGTTACCTTTTCTTCCTGATGTTTTCCATTTTTGGCAGTATCATCCTCAAAATGTAGGGATCTCACATCACCTCCAGAGCAGCTTGCTTTGTCAGACATTGGATTTTTGGGACTTTGGCTAATTCTTGGTTTAAGCATGCTTAGATCAAAATTAGGAATTAATTGGGAAAGCTGACTCAGGAAATGCTCCCTCTCAGCCTCTACCAATTGTTTGGTTCTAGCCTCCATCCTTAAAGCCTCTTCCCTTGCCTTAGCTTCCATCTTTTTATTCTCTTCTTGAAGGAGAACTCTTAAACTGTCCTTTAAACGGTCGTCAAAGCTCATCCTCTGTGGTTTGGGTAAATTGAAATATTGCCTCAGGGAAATCCCAGCACCTACCCCTCTCACTCTGCCTGGATGCTCGGGGTCCAAAGCCATGGTCAGCACATCATTGCTGCCATATACAGTGACTTTGCCTTCCGAGACTTGTTTTTGCAATTCATCCTAAAACAAAGATATATAAAAAAGTAAGAACAAAAAACACACGACGGTTATTTATATACAAACGACGTATTATATAATTTCAGACGACGCAGTAACATATAAATCGACATTATTATAATTTATCACGACGGTAGTTATACCGACGTGGTTAGTTTTTTAAAACGACGAAATGAATAAACCACCGACGTCTTATGCTTTATCTACAGATAACAGAGGGATGATTCAATATTCACACCTTTAACGACCTTGTTTAAAACATTTCGACGTAGTAATTTAATACAAACGACGCGAAAATGAACCACCGACATCTTATGCTATAATTACAGAAAACAGAGTAGTGATTCCTGATTCAGACCTTTAACGACGTTTTTTAAAAAATTTCGACGTGGTAATATCATTCACACAACGCAAAATATAACATAAGACGTAATAAGAATTATTCACAGTTTAATAAAAATTTAAAACAGAGTGAGTAGGCTTACAATTAATTTTGCTTTCTCTGCCACCTTTGGATCCGGGATGTTACCATGTTTGTCCTGTCTAGCTCTCTTCCATAAGGTAGATCGATCAATTTCTACCCCAGGCATAGTTTCCTCTAATTGATCCTCCAAACCAGCATATCCTTTTCGAGACAATCGATGATTGTACTCAAGTTTCTCCCTAATCTGTGCATGTTGAGAATGCACAGACTCAAAATCTTTGGATAACCTTGAAGCTACAAAGGCATCCCATTGTGCTTTCTCTATGAATTTATATGTTTCAGGGGGTTGGCTTAATCTCTCCCTGTCATTGGTGTATGGAAGGATATAATGCCTCGTTAGTGTAGACTTGAAATCCTTCCATTTCTTGGCAGCAGAAGCTAACACAGAGTTCTTGCCCCCTTGACCTACCACAAAAGCAATGTCAACTGCTTCCCAAATCTGCTCCTTTATATCCTTGGGGATTTGAGCCCATTTCATGTCCACAAGTGGAACTCTGGAGCGTGCCAACACACCAATGTAGGACTGCATCTCACTATGTGCTTGGCCAATTCCTTTCCCCCTTTTATTGTACTCAACAATTGGCCTGAGTTTCTGAAGTTTTCTCTTCACAACACGAGGCATTATGCTCATACCTCGACCAGACTTTGAATCATCAGAGATTGTTGTCGTGCTGGTTAGTTCTGTCTCAGCAGATGATGAAGCAAACTTCATCTTCTTCGAAGACTTCTCTTGAGGAGTTACCATTCCAAGCTCCTTACCTCCATTTTTCTTGGAGCCAGAGTCCTTACTTTGGTCTTGGTGAGAAACCATTTTTACAGACAAAACTGCAAGTGAAAATATTTCAGGAAAAGATTAAGAACACAAACGACGGTTATTAATAAAATACGACGTATGATATGATTTTAAACGACGCAATGAAATAATCTCAGACGTAATAAATGTTTAAAACCAAGGTAATTAAACAACAACGAAATAATATAAAATAAGACGTAATAATAACTTATTACGTCGATATTTACCGGACGACGTGATAATTAACTATAAACGACGAAATATTTATATAACGTCGTGGTATTGATGTTCACACGACGTCAATAGTAATATACCGTCGTCTATATAAGGATCCAAAACCCTTCTTTCTTTCTCTGTGAATGTTTGATTGCAAATTTGATTTTTCTGAACCATGGTTTTTGTTTTCTAATTTGATAAAATACAAGGCCAAGAAAGAAAGTTTTGGAATCTTATATAGACGACGGTATTTTAATATGACGTCGTGGTATTAACATTCACACGACGTAAAATAATAAGATACTGTCGTCTATATTAGATACCAACCCTACTTTCTTTTTCTTTATATTTTATCAAATTAGGGAAAAACAAAAACCATTGTTCAGAGAAATCAAACCTGCAATTAAACAAGCAAATAAAAAAAAGACTATAATTTTAAAAACAACTTTGTCAATTTTCAGACGACGCTAGAACGACTGACGAACCGTCGTGGTCTACATATTTAACCACGTAAATAAGAAGCTACCGTCGTATTATTTAGTTGAGGTAGTTGTCTTCAAAGTTGGAAACTTTCCCTCTTTGTCTGTATATTTTATCGAACTTGGAAAGAAGTAAAATGATTTTGGCCAGAAAAAAGGTAAAAAGATTTTTCAAACAAAAAACGTATGAGTATGCAAAACAGCAACCAAAATAGTAAAAATGAAAGCTTACCTTTTGCGTGCAATGAAAGCAAGAGGAAGATTATGTTTAAGTTCAGAGACGACGAAGAAGACGAGAGGAAGACGATGAGATACTCTGACAGTACTCTGACAAGGAAAAAAGTCTAAAAGTTTTCTCTGGGAGATTGAAATTTTTAATCAGGTTTGGAAACAGCGCATGTGTAAGTCAGGTAGACGAAAAGTTGCTTAAATAATACGGCGGTTACATATAACTACGACGTATAAATTACAAAATACGACGGTACATTTAACTTCGGACGTGGTAAATAAATACGACAGTAGTGTTGTAGGTACCGTCGTAGTAAACTCAAAAATTAAAGTACATGAGTAATAACTCGCATCATGGTAGATTATTTAACACGTCGTTTTTATTAATGTACCGACGTGGATTTATATAATATATGTCGGTCATACCGACGTTGATTTTACAATTTAAACGGCGATTTTTTTGTAAGGACCGCCGTTGGTTTTAAAAATTTATTCTATAAATTTGTCGCTTTCATTCATTTTCGGTTTACATTTAGGGTTCCAAGTTCTTCCTCTCTCAGAGACACTGTCTCTCACGTCTCAAAGACAATAATTTGGATGTCTTTCTCAAAGAGAAATTGAGCTTACTCGCATCAAATATATGTCCACAAGAAGAAGCTTGTCAACTAGCCTTCTCACTTCCTTGATCAAGCCTGATAGGACACTTAGTGCTTCTGAATACTCCTTGCTTTCGATCAAAAGAGATGCAAGCCTGGCCTCCACTCGCTGTCGAAGGAAAGTTCGCTTCTCAGGGAAATCTGCTTGATTTTCTTGGCTAAGAAGATCCGTCAGATTTGTGATAGCCTCTTCCTTTATCCGTAGAGCTTCAGAAGAAGAAGATGGGTTTCAAGAATGCGATAAAGAATAGAAATGGCTTCAGATGGCCTCTAAAGCATGAGCAATCAAATCAGTAGTTGCTAGGAGATATGATGAAAACATTGTCAATGCTTTGAACTATACAAGTCCTGCAGAAAGATAAAGGACCAAACTGTTAAAGAAACTGAAACAACGGCGGTTTTCTGTTCTACCGTCGTCTTTTCTCGTCGTCTATATTAAGGTAAGATGGCGGTAGATTTATAATTACCGACGTAGATTATTTTGTTAAACGTCGTTAAGTGTAATACAACCGACGTTGATTTTATTATTAAATTATAAATAGAGTTTTTTTTCCCGAATTCTTTCAGTTTTAGTTTTCAATTACAAAGCGTGATAAATAGATTTTTCTTTCCCGAGGAAATTTAAAATGAGAGAAATTAATGTTCTAGAATTTGTAAACTAACACGACGCAATATTACTAACCTGAGGAAATTATAAATAGATTTTGCTTTCCCGAAGAAATTTTAAATTAATTCAGTTTGAAACAACGACGGTTTTTTGTTATGCCGTCGTTTTTAACTAACACGATGCAATATTTGTTTTGCGACGTGGAATCTTTTTATTTAACGTCGTTAGGTTTAATATAACCGACGTGGATTTGAATTTTTAAATTATGAATAGAATTTTTTTTCCCGTGACCTTTCAGTTTATTTTTCAATTACAGTGCGTTATAAATAGAGTTTTTTTTTCCAGAGGAAATTTAAAATGAAGGAAATTAATGTTCTGGAATATGTAAAGTTTCTTTTTTGGATGACAGATTTAAATAAAATAAGAATATAAAAACAACGACTGTTTTTGTATTACTGTCGTCATTTTTCGTCGTCTTAAGTAAGACTAAGACGACGTAATATATTTGTTGAGCGACGTTGATTTGTTTTTTAAACGTCGTTAGGTATAATATAACCGTCGTTGAAAATTGTCTCTCTGATTGCAAATTTGCAACGACGTTAGGTATAATATTTGTAGATACACAAACGCACACACATCATCAACTTCCAAAAAATTGTCTCTCTGATTGCAAATCTGTGTCATCTGTTAAGATTATGATGTGGAATAGAGTTCCATCTGGTAAGATTTCGTAACCCTTGGAATCTCAGACAAATCTGATTATGTTGGCGATTTTCTATATAAACCGTCGTGGTTATTTCAATTCTTGTCATTAAGTAGATCTACCGACGTAGGAAAAGAAAATCAAAGAAAAAAATTGTTAACAAAAATTCTTATTAAGACGACGGTTTAAATTAAAGGTACGACGTATAAAATGAATAAATACGACGTTAAATTTTATAGTACGATTTAAAGATAACGTCGTAAAACTATACGAGAATGACGTCGATATATTTATATTTTCCATCGTTGTACATTAATTTAATACGGCGATATTTTGTATTTTAAAGCCGTGGATTTGTTTGTAATTATACGGCGTCTTATACGAAAACCTCGTCGTGTTATTTTATGAGTAAAAACGGCGGTTTTTATTGAAATCGTCGTCTTTACTTTCTACGTCGGTCGATTCATAACTTCTGCCATTCTTTGTTGGCTTTGATTTTACACTGCGGAAATCTGTTTCAAATAGACGTCGGTTGTTTAATTAGGTACGTCGTTGTTTTTGAACAGCTATTTGAATCTCCATTTTTTAGTTGTCTAAGGTGGTATTACACGACGGTGTTTTTAGAACCGTCGTCTTTTTAAAAACCACGACGGTTTTCACTTAGACCGTCGTTGTTTTCTGATCGTCTTTTTCACTTTTTGTAGTAGTCAATACTCTTGATCCAACATCTCATACTTCTTACCAAATATATCTTTTAAACCTTAACTCCTAAGTTTTCAATATAATAAGATATAGGTTTGTCTAAATCTATCACTCAACTTAAATATCTAAGATTGACCTGAACGTGCACACTGCCATGCAAATAATATGGGTTCTTATATATATATGAAAACTAATAGTGAAAATTGCATTATATATATGCCATCATCGTAGTAAACTAATAGTAAGGTTTTTTAGAGGTTTTTCTTTTAGGGAGTTTTTCTCCAAGCAATTGCAGAGGGCAAGAACCATGATGAGCTTCTGAAATAAGGCTTTGAGCCTCTGGTGCTCATGGAAGGTCTCAACAAGGAGGGTAGTGTGTTTTGTGGAACTGATATCTGGTGCTACATCTGGTTGTAATGGTGATGGAAAGCGTAGGCAGAGCGAAGAGAAAAAGGAATGGTCCGGCTTTGCAGGAGAGTGTTGTGGTTAGAGTTTTGGGGAAGAAGAAGAAGTTGCTGGTACTGTGATTGAGTTTCCATGTCAGTGCTAGTTTGCAATGGCTATGCTGCAGGTTCACTACACTCTCCATGTGCCAATCTGTGTCGTCTCAAGTTTAAACTCCTCCGTGTGTAGCCATGTACTCTCTTTTTCTTTTTCTTTTTTTTCTTCTTTTAACACTGAAAAATATTCAAAATAATAAATATAAAGAAACTTATCAATTCAATTTTTTTTTTAATAAATTAGGAGAGAAAAATAACACAAGACTTCGGGTGAACAATAACATACCCCATGAAGGACCACGGTGTGTGATAGCCCTCATTAAGAAATTGGGTGGCTCACAATTTAAATGAATTAGTTTTTGACTTTTTATCGTAAAGCATTTTTGAGGTTCATGAATTTATCTATTTTAGTTTTGTATGATATTTGTGTCAGAGATCATTTTGCACGGCCCGCGCATCAAGTATGTCCATGTCGTTTGGGCTTGAAAATTAACAAATGATTGAATTTCATTCAAAGAGAGATATTGGGCCTAGAAAAGAGAGATCTTTTGAAGTTGGACTTAGGAAAATATTAGTTATGAGATTAAAAATGTAGCATTGGATTTAAATAATTTTGTTAAAAAACAAAATACACAATCGGTCCAGTTTGGTTTAGTAAGGTGTGAATTAGATGAATATATGTGTATGTTTGAAGAACAAAAAGAATATGAAGAATTTAAATATGTTAATTTATAGGATGGCCTCAAGAATGTAATCAATGTAAGAATAATAGCCCTAACATAGAAAAACAAAAGACTAGTTCGATAATAACATTTAATTGTGAGTTATAATTGTCAAAAGAAAAGAACATTCAAACAACAACTATGATAGATACAAGAAGCACAAAAAATGTGATAAAATAAGAGTTAGTGCCATAACAATTTAGACAAAAATTAGCTAGAACAGTAAGGATAATACAGTTTGATACAAGACCTATATATTTAACACATTGTATTAATAATACACCAAATATGATAGAAAGACAACAATTTAATTTACCCTTAACCTTTATATCCCTAGTAGGATCATATAACTCTATCTTAGGATTAAATTTCTTAAAAAGTTTACAAGGAGTATTTTTATATACACCTTCAGAAATTACATTTTTTAAAGAAAGGCATAACCACAACATATCAAAGTAATTTATTAGAGTCTTACAATAGTATTAACATAGAAGAACAAAATTTTAAATTCTATAATATAGAAGAATTAGAAGAAATAAATGAAGAAAAGATAGATGAACAAAATAATTTATAATATAATGATATAATATTTGACCATGAGTATCCAATTGTAGGAGAAATAGAGCTTTTAGAAATTATGCAAATAGATAGACCAAAGACTTCAAAAGAATTATTACAATTAGCTGAACAAACTAGAATTAGAGGAGAAGATCCCTAATTACATTGGAATAAGAATAAGATATTAGCAAAATTAGACATTATTAGTCCAGACTTAACAATTAAAACAACAGATATGCCATATAACTTGTTAGACAAGCAAGAATTTGAACAACAAATAAAAGAATTTTAAAATAAAATAAAATTCAAACAACAGCTATGATAAATACAGGAAGCACAAAAAATGTGATAAAATAAGAGTTAGTACCATAACAATTTAGACAAAAATTAGCTAGAACAGTAAGGATAATACAGTTTGATACAAGACCTATATATTTAACACATTGTATTAATAATATACCAAATATGATAGAAAGACAACAATTTAATTTACCCTTAACCTTTATATCCCCAGTAGGATCATATCCCTTTATCTTAGGATTAAATTTCTTAAAAAGTTTACAAGGAGTATTTTTATACACACCTTCAGAAATTACATTTTTTTAAAGAAACGCATAACCCCAATGTAACACCCCGACCCCAAATTTCCCCAAATTTTACCATTATTTAATTATTTAATTATTTAAGGGTATTTTAGTCATATTTTTAACCGGAGAGATTTTGGGACCGTGACTTATATTTTTGGATAGGTCGTACTGAGACGAGTTCATAGACACGTAGTGGGCTCGAATCGGAGTTGTAACGAGAGAGATATGGTCAAAAGAAGCCTAGTGGCATAATCATAAATATTTCGAAATGGGATTTTTTATAAAATCTGATTTCTCTCTCTCTTTCTCTCTCTCTCTCTCCCGCGACCTCTCCCTCTCTCCCGTCAGCTCTCCCTTTCTCTCTCCTCGCAACTCCGGCCACCGGCCACGGCTGTGGACGGGGCCGGTACCAAAATGACCGGGGCGTCGTCCTCTTCCAGCCCCAGCCGTCTCCCGCCTCCAGCCGCCGCGGTTTCGCCGGAAAATGGAGGAGAAGCGGCCGGCGTCGTCCGATCTTCGCCGCCGTCGATCTCCCTCCTCCGTCCACCAAATCTGACGAGTAAGGTATGGTTTCTTACCTATTTTTCATGCTCTAGCTGACTGTTGGGTAGGATTAGATCGATTCTTAGCGTAGACAACTCGATTTTCGAATTGAAAATCGGTCGAACTTCGGCAGCCATGATCGGCCATTTCCGGCCACTTTTTGGGGTAGGTCCAAGAACAAAAGTGGCTCCAAATAGGGTGTTATACCTAGGGTAGGAATTTGGAACCGTGGTTTTAAGATTTTCCGGCGAAGCGTTATCGCTTTGGGCACTACGCCCTGCCGGCGCGTGCGGCGGCGCATGGGCACTGTACAAAAAGTGGTACTGTGTTCCGATGAGATCCTTAGGTTGTCACGAGTGCGTAGGATTTCGCGGATCTCAATTTGGACGTCGTTTGACTATCGAACGGATAATCGCATAGTGTGCGTTATCCGGGTTCGATAGGTTGGGACCGTTGGATGGTCCCAAATTTAATATATGTTAATCTAGGTATTTCTTGGATCGTGTAGGAATTCACGGATCGTGAATCGGAGCCCCGGATGTTCCGAATAATAATTTAAAGTTTATATTTTATATTAACCGCCAGATCATGCGATCGTGAGAAATCCGACCGTCTGATCTGAACCAAACTCGCAGGACAAGTGTCCTATACCTGGTAGAACCCATAGAGACTTTCGGATCAGAAATTGGAGGTCGTGGGTTCTACAAGTCCGTTTGACCAGGGTTAGAGTAGTTTGACCCTTGGTTGACCGTGAGTCTCCCGGAGTAATCTCACCTTTCTAGGGGGGATTATCGGGTGCTAGATGATTGTGGAGGGTTACACAATATTAGAATTAATTTATATAATTATGATTATATATGGTTGTACAAGGGTACAACAGAGTCTAGAGTGTCAGTTTGGAGTGCTATACGCACTACTTTAGGTACCTCCTTGGATGTTGGATTCACTACAAGTGCCACCAAGTGAAAGTTAGGTCCCGCGTGGCGTAGGTTATCCGGCGTTGGGACAGGCCCCATACGTGGCGTTGGTTGTACCGGCGTATGGGGAGCCATGTAATATTATGTTCAGGTCTCACGTGGCGTAGGTTATCCGGCGTTGAGACAGACCCCATACGTGGCGTTGGTTGTACCGGCGTATGGGGAGCTATGTGACATTGTGTTGAGGTCGCACGTGGCGTAGGTTATCCGGCGTGTCGACAGACCCCATACGTGGCGTTGGTTGTACCGGCGTATGGGGAGATTTGTGATATGATATTGAGGTCCCGCGTGGCGTAGGTTATCCGGCGTTGGGACAGGCCCCATACGTGGCGTTGGTTGTACCGGCGTATGGGGAGATATTATGATAATATGGCATGGTCGCACGTGGCGTAGGTTATCCGGCGTGTTGACAGGCCCCATACGTGGCGTTGGTTGTACCGGCGTATGGGGAGATATTATGATAGTATGGCATGGTCGCACGTGGCGTAGGTTATCCGGCGTGTTGACAGGCCCCATACGTGGCGTTGGTTGTATCGGCGTATGGGGAGATTATATGAAATCCAGAGAAATGAAATAAGGTATCGCCCAAGTGTGGAATTGGGTTTTCGGGAAGAACTACGTGTGGCTTGATCCCTCAAGGAGGGTACGTAGGCAGCCTAAGGTTATTGGGTGCAGCCGCAGACTAAATATTGGTCATATTTGGTATTTGAATTGTTTGGTAGTTGTTTGAGAATTATTGGAAGGCCGAAGGCCATTTATGAAAATTTGCATGAAATTATATTGTGCATGCTGCCAGTTGTGGATATTAAATGCGTTTTTATGCAGGTTGAAATTTTGGAAAATGTCCAATTTATAGGGGAGACTCTGCCGAAATTTCGGCAGGAAGTCTCGGTCTTTAGTGATTGGGTCTGACATCGGAGTGATGTCAGGAATTCCAAAGGGTTCGTCTCGGGTTTTGAGAAAATTCGGGGCGGGTCCTTAAACCCAACATATCAAGGTAATATATTAGAGTCTTACAATAGTATTAACATAGAAGAACAAAATTTTAAATTCTATAATATAGAAGAATTAGAAGAAATAAATGAACAAAAGATAGATGAACAAAATAATTTACATATAATGATATAATATTTGACCATGAGTATCCAATTGTAGGAAAAATAGAGCTTTTAGAAATTATGCAAATAGATAGACCAAAGACTTTAAAAGAATTATTACAATTAGCTGAACAAACTAGAATTAGAGGAGAAGATCCCCAATTACATTGGAATAAGAATAAGATATTAGCAAAATTAGACATTATTAGTCCAGACTTAACAATTAAAGCAACAGATATGCCATATAATTTGTTAGACAAGCAAGAATTTGAACAACAAAAAAAAGAGCTGTTAAACTTAAAAGTAATTAGACCTTCAAAATCCAGGCATAGATCAGCAGCCTTTGTAGTCAGAAAACACTCAAAACTTAAGAGAGGTAAAGCTAAATAGTGTATAATTATAGGAGATTAAATGATAAAACTTATGATAATAGTTATAAATTATAAGATAAAGATGAACTTACGAATAAAATTCAAGAAAGTAAATATTTTAGTAAATTTGATTGTAAATCAGGATTTTGCCAAATTAGACTAGCAGAAGAATCAATTCAATGGACGTCATTCAGTTCTCCAGAATGACATTTTGAATGGCTTGTCATGCCATTTTGGATAAAGAATGCATCATCGATCTTTCAAAGAAAGATGGATCAAATTTTTAAGAAGTATGACAATTTTTGTAGTATATGTGTAGATGATATACTTGTTCATAGTAAAAATAAAAATGAACATAGAAAGTACTTAGAAATTATTTTGAAATAATTTATTGATAATGGTATAGTAATAAGTAGGAATAAAGTAGAGCTTGAAAAACAAGACATAGAATTTTTAGGTATGTATATTAAGTCAGGAACTATACAATTACAATAACACATAGCTAAAAAGGTGTTAAAATTTCCAAACAAATTAGAAGATAAAAAACAATTACAAGTATTTTTAAGATTATTAAATTATGCTAGAAGTTTTATCCCCAAGTTATGAAGAAAAATTGCAGCATTGCATAGTAAAACCAGTAAAACAAGTCAAAAATATTTTAACTGTGAAGATATTAAATTAGTTCAAAATATCAAACAAGATATAACTCAACTTAAATCTTTAGCATTACCATTAGATAATAATTACAAAATAGTTGAGACAAACATGTCATCAATAGGATGGGCATGAATTTTAGATAAGAAGAAACATAAAGAAGAACCAAAATCTGAAGAAAAAGTTTGTAAGTATGCATTAGGTAAATTTAGTGATATACAATCTAGACTTCCAGCCGCTGACTTAGAAATTTTAGGAGTCATTAACTCCCTTGAAGCATTTTCATTGTTTTTACATAATAAAATATTTACTATTAGAACAGATTGTCAGAATACTATTTCTCATTATAATAAAATTACTACTAATAAATAGGTAGCCCAAAGATGGGTCAATTTTGTTGATTCTATTACATGAAATGGATGTAGACCAATATTTGAGC
Source organism: Prunus persica (assembly GCF_000346465.2). Classification (NCBI taxonomy): domain Eukaryota; kingdom Viridiplantae; phylum Streptophyta; class Magnoliopsida; order Rosales; family Rosaceae; genus Prunus; species Prunus persica. The sequence continues at coordinate 14,329,414 of NC_034009.1, forward strand.
ATATTAAAGGTATAGATAATACTTTAGCAGACATTTTATCTCGTATTAGTTGTTAACGGGTATGCAATTAGCGGATAAACAAAAAGTTCTTTTAGACAATTTTTGGAATATTAGAACTAATAATGACAGCATGAGAAGAAGGCATGAAAAACTTATTAAAGCCCTTGAACAAGAGTTTTTAGCATATAATTATGATTATAAAAGAGCAAAAAAACATCTTTCTCCTTTGCAAGAAAAACATGAAAAGCAAAAGAAAGAGTATGATACAATAGTAAGAAATTTTAGAATTATTAATTTAAGATGTCAAATCCAAATAGAGAATTTTTCCCTTAGTAAAAAACTAAAAATCCATATCTTCTTTAAACCCTAGCTAGAGAAAGGTAAAGATTTTTACCATAAGATATTAAGAGTCATATGATTATATTAGAATATGAGCAAAATACATCTCTTTTGTTATACATTCAAGCTTTTCTTTTTAATTTAAAAAATAATACATAACCTGGTGTAAAAATTATTACTAAAAACTGTTCTCATTATACTATTTATTTAGCTAGTATTAACATGGTGGAATATAGAGAACCGCATTTAGAGCATAACCAAAAAACTATCACAATTACTCCAGTATTTTTAGCAAAGTATGGTTATTTAGGTCAACTTTATATTGAAAATAGTCATCATTTAGATTCATTTTCCTCAAAATTAAAAGAAGTTATATATATCCCTCTCTGGAAGAACGTAAAATTAGATTTCACTAGCATACCTCAAGAGTGGTTTACGAATAGTATTTATCCAGATAGAGCATAACATAGTATTATTATTTCTCATAATGAACTGCTTAGTCCAGCAAAATCCGTAAATACGGAGATCTTTACCAAGTAAGACATTCAAAAATACAGAGGAGCAACAATAACTAAGCAACAATTGTTCAATGATGAATTTGAACCTTCTTCACCTGCCCAACTTTATCAAGATTTATTTAAAGACTACATCCAAGAGACCAGATGACACATATGAAGGATAAGCAAAACAGGAGGAAAAGTTTTTGATGAAATCTATAACAAGATAGTAGAACAAATTGAAGCAGAAGACAACGACAACTCATACTGGAATAACTTAGGAGAAGATGAGCTACATAATATAGATAACATGATGGAAGCTTAACTCCATGTGACAATCTCATGATAAAAGAAACATCATCAACTTCATTTCACATGAAGGATCATCCTAGCACAGATGAAGTATAAGTTCCATCCTTTTTAACTCTATATGGCAATCAGAAAGCAAAACTCCCTTGACATCATATAAAAAGAAGAAATAGACTCCTTAAACAATACAAAAATAAATAAAAGCATTATTGTACAAACACTATAATTTTGTTCTTCTTTATAAATACTTCCCTCATTTTGAACTGAATCAAAAGTCTCCTATTTTTCCACTCACAAATTAAACAGTATTTACTATTTAGGCCCTTTTATCCTAGTGTTACCCCGCTAGCGTGATAAAACCCGAAATTCTCTGGCGCCAAAATTCAAACATTTTCACATCACACGCTCGCAAAATGTAGTTGGAGGGACTCGCAGTCACAGCACCTCCAACGCTACCAAGCATCAGAAGATGACTATGCTTCAAATTCAGCAACGCGCTTGCTCTGCTTCTTTTCAACCCTCAATTTCCCACCGTCCACGTGTCCTACGCTCTCTCTCTCTCTCTCAGAGGCCATCTCCGACCCTCTTCTTCGTCTCGCCTCTCGTTCAAGGTCTCTCTTCCTTCCACGACGACTTCATCGCACTACAAGTCGTTGATCTCATTTCCGCTCTCTGTGTTTCGGCTGATTCTTCGCTCTGAGCTGACTTCGTCGCTAGGGTTTCCGACCTCCTCTCTTCCGATCCGTTGGCCTTGAATCGCCGTCAGATTATATGGTATTTACATCCTCTGCATTTATCAATTCTCTACTTGTTTATTTGTGAATTTCGGAATCGATTTTGAGATTTAGATTAAAATTTGGGGTAATGATTTGTTTTCTGTTTGCTTCTTGAGAAAATGTAGGAAAGTGTTATGAATGTCTATGTTTTTAGGTAATCAAACAGTGCATGATTGGTTAAGGTTGGACGAGTTTGGTGTTCCTTTTTTTTTTTTTTTTTTGGGTGAAATTATAAACCAATATTGAGATTTTAGATAAATACTTTTGGTAATGCTTTATTTCCCATTTGATTCTTGAGAAAATGAAGGAAAACTGTAAGATGAATTTTGTATTTTTCAGTAATCAAACAATGTATGATTTCGGTATAATCGAACTTAATTTTACTGTTTCTCATGGCTCGTTAATTAATCATTAGGTAGAAGCCTAGATTAGACTTTTTGCAACCTATAATTGTTGGAACTATAGATAATCATAGACTGTTTGCGTAACAAGTACAGTATAATTATTGTTAACTAAAACCTGAAATTGCCTTATTTATGTTTTAATACAAAGGGGGATGAATTAGTGTTCATTTGAATAGGAAAATGAGAGAAGGACAATTTGTGAATTCGCATGACCTTGTTTATCTGCAAATTTTATGGCTAGGATTTAGAGCATACAGTGAAGTCTCAATAGATTAATATGCATATATGATCTATGCACCCACCGACTTCTAATAACGAAAAGCTTTTCAACAATATCTTTAAAACTTACATCTTATTGACCTTAAAACATATATAGCCCTGATAACAATTTTATCATTGATATGTACAGTAATGAGGCTGGTGTATTGGTCTTTATAGGTACATCGCCAATGTTAGCCACCAAATTCCCTACATTCCAGAAGCTGAGAGAGTCCTGTTCGAGATTTTAAGTGAAAATGAATGGGATTTGTCCATTAGCATTGAAATGGTTGTTTCAACAAGAGAAAATCAACAGGCCATTGTCTTATCAGCTGCAGAGATTTTGTGGAAGGAATATAGAAAATGGGTCTGATATCATCCTCCATGGAAAGAAGAGTGTCATATGGTAAATGTTAATTCAATTGCAGAGTTAATAGCAGGAGCAATATATTTTTTCTTCTTATCGATAGGAATTCTGGAGAAAAGAAGGCCAACAGCGTGACATAATTTCTGAAGTGAATCTCATGGGAACTGTTATTGACATATTTCCAACTGTTTCAGACCAGTGATGTTTGCGTGGTATTGGGAATGCTTACCACAATCTTTATTGCAAATCAACTTATACACAGTCCCCACAGATATCACAGCCGTCTTAGTTTTAATTTTAAACTTTATGCTCAGTGCACCATGGCACTCTTTCTCTTGATGGCTATTGGCTTGCAGTGACTATGACGGTGAGTAACTTAATTTTGCTGATTCCAGCTTTGCTTGCTCCTACAGGAATTTAATAAGAAAGCTTGTCTTCTTCTTTAGTTAATAATTATCACCACAAGAGCTGCGGTGGAATCATGAATGTCTCTTAGTAATTGGCATTTTTCCCCCTTAATTTTTAACCATTCTGCAAATCAAGTGCTCATAGTAGCTTTAAAAGCCATTATTTTCGGTTTTAGAAGGTGTGGAGAAGTCTTAATATTGGTGCTTCTTATAAATTACTGTTAAGAAGGTTAGTTCATCCTATTAAATTCAACCAACCATAAACAATTGCATTTTTCTTTTGAATCTACAGCCAGATAGGATGCAGCAAATTTCCTTTATTTGTATCTACTGCCATGACCTATGCAGACTAATGCATTTTGGATCTCCTTTGGTTGCTTCACCATGCCTGTTGGAGTTGTTTACCAGAATATCTGATCAGAGGAATAGAACTAGGGAGGAATTGATATGCACCATGGAGTACCTAATGTCTATAGTGGCTGTCCTAGAAGCCTAATTCTCTACAGTTCCTCATAGTGGCTATGAGTTGTGGCCTCTTCCTATCAATGATCTTGTGGTGGGGAATTTCCAATGCAAGGGACAAATGTGAGTTCCATGCTTAGCATCAAAATTCATGTAACAGTTCATGTAACAGTCACATTGTTAAAACTGCATAAGGTTCCTGAGTGGATGAGATCTGTATTTGATGATTCTTGCACCCAATTATTTGAGCACGCAAATTCCACTTTTATTTTGAGCTCTATTGAATTCTTAAAGACGGATCAAATTGCTAGTGTAAATCAGTTGCTCCATGTGACCATTTCTATGTCTTGCATTTTGGGTTCCCTTGGTTTTTGTTCCCGTTAATGGATTAAATTGAAGCTTTCCTTGCCTTTTCTTTTTTTGTTAATACTCCAAACGTAACAATGAGTCATTTTACTTTTGTCCAGTTGGTTTTAGAATGAACACTGGCTGATAGGTTTCCTTAAATTTTCACCCCTTGTCATTCCAGTCATGCTTGAGGTTTTAGAAGTCAAATAGCAAGGAAGTGTGATTAACAGAGAGATAATGCATCTATTTTATACATTGCAGGTGTGCAGAAAGCTAAAGTACACTGCCAATAGGCAAGACGAAAGTGCAGAAGAGCATAAAAGGAAGGTGGTCACTATCCTGTACAATTCGGGAGAAGTTTGTGAGTATTTCATTCATGATGTCATCTGAGTCATCTCTATATACTAGACAGGGATTCTGGAGGATTAGATTTTCGGGATAAGAGATTGTTAGAAGAAATAGAGCTTTTCTTTAATACTTTTACAGTAACAGATGACAGCTAAGAAAATCATACTAGTGGTTCACAGAGTGAAAGCACCTTGCAGTTATTGCCTTTGTGATCATTGATTGCATGAATAGTTGAAAACTGAAAATGCATCGACTTTTTTTATAATCTTGATTCTTGTCAAGAAAGTTGACCCCTTGACGGTTATTGTGTTAGACACTGTAACCTTGGTTCCCGTCTAACCTAAATTGACTAAACTGTTTTGTTTGAAGTTACTATCATTTTCAACTGTTTATGCCTTAGAAAGAGCTGACTTTTTTAATAATCTTGTGAAGAAAGTTTGTGCCTTTAACGTTTATCGTGTTTAACGTCTAACCTAGATTGACTAAACTGTTTTGTTTGAAGTTACTTTCAACTGTTTATAGGACACTGTCAAAGGCTTGTAATCAAATTGAAATGATGGAGTCAGTTAGTTAGTCCCTCCAAAATTCAAATCCGACAGACAGCTTATACTTTGAGCTTGGAAGTTAAGAGACAAAATATTCTTTCATTGCTATAATTTGGAAATATACAGATACAGTGGAAATGCCTACAAGACAGTAGACTTACTCATTAGCACTTTGTACATGCTGCAGCTTCTTCCTATATGTAAAAATCTTAATTACTTGAAGCTATCTATCTATCTATCTATCCATATACTCTTAGCTTAACAGTCTCCAATATCTCCACATGCTAGCAATTGGCGCCAGAAATTAACATCTCAAAGTCTCTCATCGTTTTGAAGTTATCATCAATGACAACATTTCTCTCCATCTCTTCGAGGGCAAGCCGAGCCGCTTCTCTATCTCGTTGCCGTTGCTCCTTGATGTACTCATTGGCTTTCATCATCTCGGCAGCCCTAAACTTCCTGATCTCATCTTCGGTGTTTTCAAGACCATTAGAGCCACTGTAAAGAACCTCTTGTTTGGCTTTGAAGATGGTACCAGCAAACCGTGCCTTCAGCATTGCAACCCGAGCAGCCCTTCGTGGCGACAGATTAATCTCATCGGATGTTGTGGCGTTGACAGGAGAGGCATGATGGAGTACTGTCACTGGCGATTTGCAGCTACTGAAATTACTAGAAGAAACCTCAGAAACTCCATGATCAAAAACTGCCTTCAAGGGCGCCAACCCGCCATTATCTTCTTCATCAATATCTTTAGCCTTAGGCATCTGCCTCAGCCTCTTCACCCTCCTCTTCGTTGGCTGACTCAAAACCCTAACTGGATGGGGATGGGAATCGGAATCGTAATCAGAGGAACGTGGACGCTTGAAAGAACGGGGATTGGGTTTTGCACAGACATTGTGGTTGCGATTGTTCAAAAAATTCAGATTAAGCTTCAAATCTTCAAGCCTCATTGTCACCAAACCAATTAAATCAACCCTTGAACTTTAAACGAAGAAAGAAATATTGAACAAGTTGCGCGATTTTCAGTTTCTGCCAAGTGGGTTTTGGCCAAGAGCGAAGCGTGTGATTGAGAATCAGAATGGGAAAGTGAGTGAGAGAGAAAGAAAGAGAGAGAGATTAGGGTTACATGGATTTGGGGATTTAGGGTTTTCAACCAACGGCTATATTTCTTCTCAATTCATTCTCTTCTTCACTTCTCTTGCAAACCAGTTTCGTAGCTTTCACGTCTCTAGGTGCTCTCTACTCTCCGCCCACTGCCCAGCCTAAAGTAAACCGCGTTTCATCTATATTTACACTTTTGCCCTCTCTTCTTTGCAACAATTAGGTTTCAAACTTCTCGCGCCAATTTGCTTCATTCCACGCAACTACTAAGCCTAATTCACAATTTTACCCTTTCTTAAAAAAATAAAAAATAAAAATTGTTGCCACTTATTTTACTTTACATCCCTTATTTTTTCCTTTATTTGGGTACGTTGAAATTTTTTTTTTTTTCCCCCTCGAGAAATAGGAGTTCAAATAGTCACATCCTTCTCAATATAGTAAAATGTTACGAGGGTTTATGAGACTTTTTTTTCGGTCTGAGGGAATGGAGTTGTTTATGTACTTAGAATGGGAATAAAAAAGAACTAGAGTATGAAAGAATCGAAGCAATAATGAAATCAGGTTGTGAAGGAATTGGTGCAAGAACGAATAGTATTGTGTGAAGGAATCGGAGCAAGGATGAATTATGATAAGAAGTAATCGGAGTTTGGTAATCCATCAGTGTGTTTATTAAATGTCTCAAACCGAAATAAGAATAAAGTTGATTTTCCTTACAATGTTTATTAACCTTAAAAACCTCTCAACCAAAACACTTTCCTGCTTCTCCTACTATTAATTAATAAATTTTCTCAAACGCAACAAATTATTTTGCTAATAATAAGTACACAAGATTATTTTGCCAAAAAAAAAAATGTACACAACAAATTATTCTTATTTCGTATCAATTCACACTTTCACCCTCTCTTCATTTATTTTCAAAGTTCTTGCTTGCGCACTTCGCACCAATTGTCTAAGTTATTGCAACTTCCAAACCTAAAATTATCAAAGTTTTACCCTTTTTTATAATTTATTTTATGCGCTATTTCTTTTGGTTTTTGAGACATAATTTAGCAACGCCCCCTGGTGAGACAGAAGTTTGATGACTGCAGAGCTTTCCTTTACATGGGAATTTTATCAGGATTCAAGTGAAACCCTTGCTAAAATTGGGGTCAGATAGCCGGAAGAATGGTGACCGTCCCAATAGCAATATGAAATCATGGCAAAACTAATTTGGGCTCATTATTGGCACAATCTTAGGCCTTACCCAAGTACTAACCACATCTCTTTCGACCAAACAATGATCTCTTTCGGGCTTTGTTTATTCAGCAATCGATTTTATTGGGCCTAAGTTTGACTTTATCCAAGGTTAATAAATTGGAAATTTACTGGGCCTGCTTGTCAAAACTGAGATTAATGGGTTTCTATCTCCCCTTCTCTCTCTCCCAAAAATGCACAAAACTATAAAACATGAAGGATCAAGCAAAGGACTCTGGGATGCTTTTCTACTAAAAGGTTATCCACCAAGAATTAACACTGTAGCATCAACACCAACATCAAATCCACGCACAATTTTTTTTTGTTCTTTTTTTTTTTTAAATTTTATTCATTGAAATACTTTCCTCTCACCTAACGGGAAGAAGAAGAAACAAACTGTCTGGGTGCGCTAAAAAGATCCTCTCCTTCGAATGGGGAAGTCCAATCTCGAGAACCCGCAGCTGATGCTTCACCATTAGCAGCTCCATCCTGCAGTCCCACAAAGGAAACAACATTCATGTTTGAGGATGCCGTTCTGATTCCAGGCTGACCACCCAACCCAGCAGGTTTTGGATCATAGAAGTTGATATTGCTCTTCATGATAGAAGGGAGTCCTGTCCACAACCCGTTGGGCCTTGGCGAAGACAGACCTCTATCCAAACTCCAGTCAATGTTGGTATAATCTATATGTCCACATGAGCCGCCACCAGCATTCCAGTCTGCCGGAGCAGATGCCCCTGATGAGCCAGCTGAGCCCAACCCTGAGAAGAGTCCAAGGGAGGAAGCAGCAGCAAGTGTTGGAGATGCACCTGCTCTACTCCATATGTTATTCCCTCGGCTTGTTCCAGTGGGATCAGCTGGGCTGCTTCCAGGAACAAGCTGCTGCTGTTGTTGATACTGAAACTGATGGTACATCTGATTTGAACTCAAATTGCTAGGAATGTGGGGCAAAAAACCACTGGACCTCATCATTTCAACACTAGTAGAAGGATACCAATTGGTAGCGGATCCAGGAGGCGATGAACTCATACTAGTGGTAGCAGATACCAATTGCTTTGTATTGACAGACTGAGGACGCTGCATCATAATAACGGGTTCCCTCACAGTTCCAGGCTGAAGGTTCTTTAAGTCGCCCCCCACAGCTACATAACGAGTTTCCGTCTTGACTGGTGGAGATGAGACCTGTAAAGGTGATGCCAACGAATATGAAACTGAAGGATTCGATGCAGAATTTGACCACCTTCTCTCAGCAGGAACTGGTATCTGTTGGGGTTTTGCCCACTCCATCTTTGGCTGTCCTCTCTTCAGAGGCTGCAGGGTTTTACTTGTAGTTTCTATAGACCCTCCAACTGCAGCTGCTTGTTTTGTATAGTTAAATTCCTTATCATCCCTTCTTTGTTGTATAGTAGGAAGAGGATTTGGTTTTATTTGCGGCCTCAAGTTCTGACTAACAGAAACTGGAAGCTTGCCATTAGTACCAGTTGGAGGATCACCAGTTTCTTCTGGCTTAGGTGATACAGAAGGTGGATCTTGCTTTGATGCTCTTAAGCTTTCAGCAGCCTTCTGAAGATCACCCTCACAGGCTACAATAGCTCTTTCAACCTCCTGTTTTGAGCACTTGAACCTTGCTTCCATATCAGCAATCCGAGCAAGTTCTTCTGATATGTCAATTTTCAAATTACCCCCACCAAAGTTTTGATCCCTTGGCTTATCTGCATCTTCACCACCTTCAAAAAGCCATGCTACTGATTCCTCTACTCTACCTTCATTCAGGATGAGAGCCATGGTTGCCCGCTCTTGTGAAAATCCCATTGCCACAAGCTGTTGGGCAAGTGCTTCTAGCTTTCTTGACATGAGATAACCACTACATCGTTCATGCAACTCCTGAGCTCGCCGCTCTTTCTGTCGCTGATGCTTCCTTTCATTCTTCTGACGGATTTTCTCTCGCTTGTCATTGTCAGCTCCCGGTACTGCTTCCTGCTTGGTAGGAGGATTAGATGCCTTGTCTTTATGGTCTTCCGACTCACCTGACCAGCTACCATTATTGGAAACAGAATCATACTCAGCTCCAGCAGCAACCGAGCCCCCAGAATGGTCATCTGTTTCATCTATGTTGCGGAAGCGACTATTACTGTGAAGAGGTGATGCAGAGGATGTTGGTGACAATTCAAGGGTATGGAATGTTCCTAAAAGTGGATTGTATGCACTAGCTGGGATCCCACTACTTGCATTAGCAGGCCCCGTTGAAGGCTTTAAAGAAGGTGTCTGGGCTTCTTTGCCAGCCTTCTTGTCCTTTGATTTGGATCTGGACGATGCTGGAGACATCTCCTTCAAATTGAAAAGCAAAGCAAACACAATAAATCCTGCAGCGTTTGACATATAGGATTTATCTATTCAGTACAAAAGAAAAATAGTATATTGCACGATGTTGCTAACAAGTTGCTCTAAGAAAGCAGCATTTCGATACCAAACTAAACCAGGCATGTGTATAGTTTACCACCACAAATACAATCACCAGAATTATACAATTTAAGGTCCAGTTACACAATTCCTTGAACATTTATGCAGAATTCCATCCAAACCCACATTTTCTTAGGCGCAATTCACGAACATAAAAAAAAATATTGGATGTAAGAACCGAATCAAACCCATCAAATCCACGGTCAGTTTGGATTGGCAAAGATACGCCAGTCTTGAACAAATCACGAATTAGACGGTTCAAATCGAAACAAAATCTGACCCAAAATCTCCAACTAACCCAAATTTCCATTTCTTGAACCAAACAATTACGAACCCAAATCAGAGAATACCACTCACAATCCAACCACGACAACAATTAAAACAAAAGGAAGAAGAAAGAGAATTGAAATTCTTAAAAGCACACACACGACGACAATTCAAGAACCCAATTGAGACTGGAGAATTGATTTGGGGAAGCCTACCTCTAGTCGGTGATCGCTGTCGATCTCAAGAGTGCGTTCGCTTTTGGGTTTCTGGATTGAAATGCAAGAATTTGACGCAATTGTGTTCAACGATTAAGGCGAATCAGAGGCCCAGAGGGGAGAGAGCGCAGCGGTTTGGGCGATGAGTTAGGGACTTAGGGTTCGGAATTTTTATTTTTGTTTTTATTTTTATTTTTCGAGTATTTTGGTTTTGGGCCAATACAAATAGTTAGGGTTAAGGATTGGAGAGATTGAGGACTTTTAAAAGTTTGGGGAAATGATTTGGTGCTGGGTGTCATAGCCACACCGGTGTCGGGGATTTTTTTTTTTATTGCAATTTCTTTCTTTTTTTTTTTTTTTTTTTGGTTACAACAAACTGTTTATTACTTACCCAAACTGCTTTTCCTGCATATATATTGTCATGTGTATTATCTACCTGGCTTTTCCCCAAAAATATTTCTTTACTGTGATTTCCCTTCATGTCGATGTAAATTTCATAGGTACAGTGAATCTAAAATTTGATGAATTTGGATAAAAATTGTTTTCCTATTGCTAGATTTTGTTGAACAAAAATATTATGCATTAAATAAATCTTCGCCTAATATAATTTCATCATTATCCTTTATAGATGAAAGTTGTAGCACCCATTAAAGACGAAGTGTCAATTAATTACAATCTCTTATTGTAAGATAATATCCTTCGATTTCACTATGAATAAAATGTAATTGCCACCCAAAAAAAAGAATAAATTAAATTAAGGGTGTTTGAGCATAGTTGTAACCTGGACAGGCCAAGCTCGATATCCTACAAATGAACTATCATTTGGGCTCAAGTTATGTTGAAGCGGCCATAAATTTATACGGATGGCTAGACTCGGGCTTTGTGTGTTTGTTTGATTTTACGACGTCATATAGGTCAAACTTTACATTGCTTACATATCATTTGAAGGATCAAGCCACCCATAGTTTTTGGATAGTTATTGAGATTTTCAAGGGGTAAATGACTTAAGGATTCGATTAGAATGAATGTAATTCAATTGAACTAGACATTCAATTTGGTGTTGTGATTACACTAGATTATATCAAGATTGCCTAAATACTCTTTCACATACCAAACTTTATGTAAATTCAAAGATGTTTGATTGAGTGAATTTAGTATTGAAATGAGAATTTATTTGGGCTATATTTTGAAGGGGAAAACTAAAGGAATACACAAATTGACAAATTAAATTGAAGTTACATGTCCAACGAAACCAATCACTTGCTCACTAATTATTTCATAGTTAAATAGACTCATTGAACATGTCCGTCCGCCATTGAGCTTGCTTAGGTAGGACTAGTGCATCACATCATCACTTGGGTTGTTGGTAATCAAATATTTCCTTAGTATGTATCAAGCCCTAATCCAAGATTCACTCGGAAAGCATGCATGTTAGCATTGACATACCGCAATATAGATAACACAAGTTTAATCCACAACTAATACCTCAAATAGATAAAATAATGTAAGTAGATCTCTCCTAAATTAATACATAATATTTTACACCATTGCGAAATAAAAAGAATCTCATCTAGGTAAATAGGCCCGAAAACCCCCAAAAGTGGTAATATCTCCATATAAAGATATGATAAAGATAGCAAAAGGAGCCTAATTGTTTGGTGCATATAGTCCACAATCCCGTCCTAACGGATGGGTAAATTCATCTTCAAGTTCCTAGGACCAAGGCATGAGTTACAAGACAACAAATGACAAAAATATCCATACTAGGGATCAAATGGATTATTCAAGTCCAACTACTAATAAATTGTGGTGCACGCAATGACAATGATACAATATGGTGATTTAGGGCCTAATGACTGGAAGTTAACCCTTGGTCAAAATGGGTCCCACAAAAGTCCTAAACCCTAGAATCATGGGTTCAGTGTTTACAAACCTCGAATTTCCAAAACGTAAGTTCCAACAGTTGCATATCTATAGATCGCAAAATCATACGATATTCACTTAAGGTTTCACATTCAAACGATCAAATCTCATAAGCCCAACTTAGCTATAAGTTCATAAGTGTATGTATATCTTAGCATGTAAAACAATACTCACTAAAGGCCCTACAAGCCACGTGATGTGGCCATCATGATAGTTTGGATTATGGATCAAATTTTTGAACTGTATCAAATGCAACAATAAATTACATCAACATATAGATCATGGATAGCGGAAGAAATTTAGTAGTTTTTGCCATGCTTCTAATGTTTGATTCTTTGTCAGTGGTATTCCACGTGTCGATGTTGATCAGGGGAGCTAGGTTGTCGTATATTGTAAGATGTGTCAGTCATAGCAGCCAGAAAATGGCGGCAATGAAGGCTGGGTTGCAATTTGAATCTCTGGGTTATTCGGGTCTTGAGCCAGATCAATATGTTTTGGGAAATTCATTTCTACTTGTCTTCCAACCTTCTATTTGACTACTACATTCACAAGCTATAAAGTGTAGTCCTAGATCTACTAGTAGTTATATGTTCAGAGAATATTTGAAGATGAAGAAAACTTTGACATCTCAATTTTTCTTGCATTGTGTTTGGGCCTAGTTGAAATTGACCGGATTAGGCCCGAGATCCGACAATTAAACTAATAGGGAGCCCAAACTATATTTCGGTGGGCCTAATCAATAAAGTTGGATAGAAGCTCAAAATCATAAATGTAGCAGAATATCTACATGTGGTGGAATACACCAATCTAGTCAAACACATCAATATAGCCAAGAGCATAAAAGTGATTGAAAGCCTATATGTGGCCGAAATTGTAAATACGGTCGAAAGACTAAAAGAGGCTGAATACATATAATAAGTCAATGCTTAAATAAGGAGAGAGATAATCCGTAGGAGGATTTTCTCATAGGTTACAATTCAAATATAGAAGGAATTATGCCAGCTTGATGGTCAACAGAAATTATTGTGGGGAGAGCTCAAGATGGAAGGAAAATCAAATCAAATATTATTATTCACATTGAATCACATGCATGAGACAAGAGATTGAAGATATTCCGGAGCAATTATGATTGATTTGAAGGCCAATTGAAGACCAACCAAATTGAGACGCATCGAAGCTCCTATAAATACCAAGCTTATGGAAGAGAGAAAGGAACCTCAACACAATATAGAACTTGTCATTTTACATTATCTTCAATTTCTATCCTACGAGTAGCATAATGTAGCCATAGCCTAGTTCTTATTTTTTCCGCTCTAGTTTCCGTAGATTTCAATTATGCCTTTACATTCTTGTTCTTGTTTTTCAATCCTCTTTTAATTGTAGTTCTTTCAATTCATGTCTTCGCTTAATCTTTACTGTTCTTCATAATCTAGTTTACTTTACGCACTTTACTTTAAGCACTCGAATTTCAATTATTTAATTTACGCAATTTACATTATGCACTCGTCTTTACATTCTTTATTTTACGCACTCGTCTTTAAATTATTTATTTTATGCACTTTACTTTCCGCACTTGTCTTTCAATTATATTTAAATTCAAGCACCTTTTACTTTACGCAAGTGTTCTTCATTTCATTACATTTCACTTTCAATCTTCATCTCCACATATTCCACATCATTTGGTTACTCACATAAAGCCTTGACTCCGAGGTAGTGAAAGAACCTAGGCTCACGAGGTTCCTTGCTCGGCCGAACAATCTTTTGATTAAAGTCAGATTTCGGACACATCATCTACTCACATTCCATTCAAGCCAAATGTGTGGCTTGGTGGTGGCACGCCACACACTCAAAAAAGAAGAATGACCAAAAACTCATTCAATCGGCCTACATGGCAGAAAACAGGGAAACATAATTTGGCACGCCCAGTGGGACACACTATATGAGTGATCAAAATCAATGAAACTATTCCTACCAGCCGATGAGCTATATCGGCTATAATTCTTATGGCTCGAGTAGCCAATCCACCGGCCAATATGGTAACCATAACCAAAATGTCCAATATAATTGTACACATCAAGGTAGCTATAACGGCCAATACGATTCTACATATCAATATGGCTCTGGTAGCTAATTCAATGGCAGCATGGCGGAGACAACAATTATGGCCAAAATATATGATATATCAAAATTATGTGAATGGCTATAATGGCCGGAGGACAATGTAATTACCCATATGACCAAAATAATTCGGCCAATATTTATAATCAGCCTAGTTATGGCTTCCACCAAGCTAATCATATTTTTGGCTATAACGACCATATGTTGAAAGTCCATATGTTGACCGCATGGACAAAGAACATCAAAATTTCATAAAGGAAATATCTAAAGTGAAAGATCTATTTACAGAGATGGCAGATTAGTTTTATGCTTCAAACGAACTTTTGATCCAAGGTTTGCATGAAATCACCTCGCGACTTGAGGTCGAAGTGCAAACTCTTAGTCACAATCTTAAATCTCAACCACAGCAGGAAAACCATCAAATGACTACAATACGATCACTCATTCTACCTACCTATGTGGAGGAAAATGAGGTTGACCGACAATATGTAAAGGAAAAAGATGTGGATGAATCGGCCTTGGAATTTAGTACTCTAACCCATTTGCCTTTTGAAAACCTCACATTGGTTAAACAAGAGGAAAGTTTTGGTATGGTTGAAGTCTAGCTATCCATTTCACCAACTTTTCTAAAAGAAAATGAAGTTAATCGGGAATATGTGAATAAGAGAGAAGTGGACGAGTCGGCCTTAGAGTTGAAAACTCAAATTGACTTTCCTATTGAAACTTTCATGTTGGTTAAGGAAGAAAAATCCACCATAGAGAATGCGATCCAACAAGCTGTCGAGGTTGAACACCAAAATATGACCAAACTTGATACATCCATCCTTGAAATTAATGACCAACAGGATCTAACACGACCCAACCTGAAGTAGTCATAATAGACACGGTTGTAGGGGACCTGTCAGATGTAATTAGACCACAATTAGAAATGGTCAAGTTTATCATACCCCAACAGAAGGCCAAGTCCGGCCAATCAAGTGGACTTGGGGGGCAAGGAAACTCGGCCAGCATAAAAGGAAAAAACAGTTATGGTCGTACGAAGGTGACTTGTACACCAATATACAGCTTGCGCAATCGCGAAATTCATACCGATAATAAAAAGGGCTCACAGCTTGGAATTAAGCATGGGTGGCCACCCCCTTGGACTCCATAAAAATATTATTTGCAGCGACTGCTACCCAAATAAGTAGGCCGACAACGTTCCCAATAAAGGTCATGTTAGTATTATGGCCATAAAAAGAAAGAAAAAAAAAAGAAATAAAGAACTTGTTAGTGATTTGGGCACTACAAAAGTTCACAGACAAAAGTGGTCGAATAGTGTTGATCGTCAAAGGTTTCTTCTCAATACAAGAACAACCAAATTAAAGTTTAATATTTTAGCCGCAAATTATTTCTGTGAAGAAATACATGCAAAGGTGTTAAGCCTCAATTATGGCCTAAACTTAGAAGCAAAATATTGAATAAAGGCTGATACTATTTTCTTCAAAAACAAGAAATTTAGTCGTATCCAAAGCCTAAAATAAAGGCCGAAATTTATTGATGGAAATCAAAAGTTCATCAACTAAATAAAAGAGAAATAGTTTGAGGTTCAAATGCAGCCTAGCTATAAAAGTGCAAAATGGTCATAAAATGACCATGAAAATTTTTAAAGATGCTTTTGGATGACGGTTTTGAAGTTAACCTATAATTTGGCCCTTGCACTCATCAAGGTCTTGTAGCCGTCTTCTTTCTCTTGGAAATCAGCCTGTTGCTACGTAAATGTTTCTAGTTCGACCTGATGTGGCCGAGAGTCTTGGACCGCATTGTCAATCTTGGCAAGAATGGTTGATTTTCTGGCCTTAATCTTTTTCTGCTCTTTTTCAAGTTTGTCTAGTTCTTCTTTTCCCTCATGGTAGATATGAAGGTGCGCTTGCAAAATATGGATAGTTGATTGAATCTTTTCAGTCAAGGTTTGGCCAGCATTATACTCCATCATGGCTTGGTTGTAGGCGTGGATGCCCTCACCCAATTGCTTCATGAACCCTTTGATTTTGGACTCATCCTCAGTTGGGAAAAAAATGAGCATCAATGAGACTTTGAATGGACGAGCAAAGACAAGCATGTTGAGCTTTATTAGTTGAATCCGCATAGTCTTTGTCGAGGATGGTTTGGACGGTGGCTTTGGTTGCAATATTTAAGGAGGAATTGTATGAAGAAGTGGTGGCAGCCTTTGCTTCAGCCAAGTAATCTCTCATGCCTTGAAAAGACTCCAATATAGCCTCTAAGGGGAGTGCTTCCTGCCAAAGGTGCATAACATGAGCAACGTAATGGCAGTCAAGCATTCGCTTAATATATATATATATATATATATATTTTTAAAACAAGTATCTTTTTGGGCTGCAGAACACTCGTTTCATGTGTTGTAATTGCAGTAGTGCCTTGAATAGGTAAAGCAAATTCAACTTCGACTGGAGTCTTTGATGAAGCCACAGTTTTTGAAGTCCCAACATTAATTTTTTGCGGAAAAAATCAAAGGGTGAGCATCCATAAGGGATAAGGAAGGAGATTTGATTAAGAAAAAAGTCTACCTGCATTGCATCCTTAGCTATTTCAACCACATTGAAAGGGGAGATATGTTCGCGTTGGTTGTCATCAGCTAAGGCCGCAACAACAGCCTCATTAACCTTAGCTATGATAGTATTGTCGACCGGCGAATCAAATTGGTCTTCGGTCTCAAAGCCTATAAATTCTTGAGAATGGCCGGGTGAGAAAAGGTCAGGCAGATCCTACAAAAATAATGGTTAGCCCGTACAAGAATATTATAAAAATGATAACATAATTCTTTAGGTGAGAGTAACTCAATAACGGGATCTTTCTTGGGCCGTTTTGTTGGAGCTTTTGCTATTCTATTATCATCTTCATCACTACTTGACTCGTACGTCATGATAGTCTTTCGGCCAGCTACAGGTCAAGTAAAGTTATGATGTTATTGCATAGCCAGAGAAAAGAAGTTAAGGGAGAAGCGACAGTGACATACAACGAATGACAATAGATTTGGCCTTGAGACTACTTTAGGCTTGGCCGAAGCAGTAGCTTGACCATGACCACATGAATCCCCTGATTTAAAGCCAAATAATTAAATAATTACGAAGCTTGAGAATAACATGCTCTGAGAGAAGTAAGGACGTTACCAGTCATAGTTGAGTGGTTTCGCTTGGTGAGCAGTATTTTCTTTGATAATGCTGGCGAGGCTGAACTGATCTCTTTGGCCACGGTACCTACAACAAAAATTATTGAAAATCATTATAACGTAGACATTTGAAAATCAAACTTGTAGCCATGAATAGCGCATACCTGTTTCGCTCACCAAATTGCAGGAAGTAGCATCCTTAATTGTCGATGGCCATTTCTGAAAAAGCTTAGCAAAAATAATGTCAGCAGCCGATGTAAACCAGGAAGTAGCATCCTTATGTTACGCACTAGTCTTTACATTTTTTATTTTACGCACTTTACTTGATGCACTCGCCTTTACATTCTTTATTTTACACACTTTACTTTACGCACTCGTCTTTAAATTATTTATTTTACTCACTTTACTTTCCGCACTTATCTTTCAATTATATTTAAATTCAAGCACCTTTTACTTTACGCAAGTGTTCTTCGTTTCATTACATTTCACTTTCAATCTTCATCTCCACCCACTCCACATCATTTGGTTGCTCACATAAAGCCTTGACTCCGAGGTAGTAAAAGAACCTAGGCCGTGATGAGGTTCCTTGCTCGGCTGAACAATCGTTTGAGTAAAGTCAGATTTCAGACCATCATCTACTCACATTCCATTCAAGCCAAATTCGTGGCTTGGTGGTGGCACGCCCCGCACTCAAAAAAGAAGAAGGGCCAAAAACTTCTTCAATCGGCCTACCCGGCCAAAAAGAGAGAAACACATTATCTTTTTCTTTCTCTACATCAGAAAAACTTAAAGAGAAGTGGTCAAATTTATTTTTTGTAATTTTAGAATAATAGAAGAGATTGTGAATGGTCATACCATTTTTTTTTTTTTTAAAAAAAAGGGCGGGGAGGCAACACATATAGGGAACATTTTGGAGAGAGATTGACAAAGAAGAGGAAGGTGAGTTGGGCAAGAGTCATAATTTCAGATATAGTTTAGTGAGGGACAACATTGGTCATTTTCAGAAAATAATAAGGACAATTTGGTATTTTGAAAATTTCATTAAAGAGAACCGGTGCTTTCGTAAAAATCAATTTTGAGAAGCTATTTTTGGGTTGGATGTGAGAGGGTCCTGGTAGATCTGTCAGCCTTGCCCCTACTGCTTTATACTTTTGTATATTTTGGAGGTTGGTACTTGATCTATCTTGATCTCTTTGTTGTGCAGATGTGGAGCTAGTAGATGTGGATGGATATACAAACAAAGGGTGCTTTGAGATCTTGAGTGGATTTGGAGATGTAGTGACATTTTCTAGAATGTCATTGGCATGTGTTTCCTATCCAAAGATGTTTCAGAATTTGTTTTCTGGCATGGTCTTCATGAAGCACTAGGTTGCAATTTCTATGAGTCCTCCTCATAGGTTTTCAAGTGAGCTGGTTTTCAAGTTCTAGAATTTCATTGCTAACTCTCTTGCATTTGATGTTGTTTCCTTCTTTTCGACCGATAGAAGGAACTTTTGGTCATTCTTTTGAGTTGCGGGGCGTGCCACCACCAAGCCCCGAATTTGGGCTTGAATGGAATATGAGTAGATGAATATGTTGCATCAGAGATCTAACTTTTATCAAACGATTGTTCGACTGAGCAAGGAACCTCCTCACGGCCTAGGTTCTTTCACTATCTCAGGGTCAAGGCTTTATGTGAGCAATCAAATAATGTGGAGTGGGTGAAGATGAAGATTGAAGGTGAAACGTAATGAAACGAAGAACAAGTGGGTAAAGTAAAAGTGCTTAAACTTAAATATAATTTAAAGACAAATGTGTAAAGTAAAGTGCGAAAGATAAATAATGTAAAGCTGAGAATTAAAGTGCGACAAAATAAATCAAAGCGATAAGTTAAGCAAGAACAAAATGAAAGCGATAAGAACGATAAAGTAAAATGAGCTTGAGATTAAACTTAATTGAAGTGCGATAATAATGAAAAGTAAAGCAATTGAAATAAACTTGAATTTAAATGACAAGAAAATATAAATTGAACGATAATTTAAACTTACACTAAGAAAAGGAAGAACTCGCTACACTAGGTGCATGAAAAGTAAAATCCTAAGTCTAGGAAAAGAAAAGTGCGAGACGAAAAGTAGGTTTGTCTGTCTGATGTTGTGTGTCTTCTGTCTTCATCTAGTGAGGTTTATATAGGGCATTCGTCAGCCTATAGGTCAGCTCTTTTAAAACTTCTTTCCTTCCAAGGCCCCCCTAAATCCGTTGGATTGCATTGATTGAAATATTCTGACATGCTTGATTTTTCTTTGCTTTGGAACATTCGGAGTTATTATCAAACTCCTTAATTTCTTTCCTTGTGAGGCCTCCGTCACGTGCACACTAAACTCTGCAAATCTTGGGTGTGAATCTGTGGCTTGGGCTTGGACCTCCGATTAATCGAAATGATACAAGAATGCCCTTCATGACCTTTGAATTCCTTGAGCTCTAAAATCAATCTGTCGAGGAACCTCATTTGATCTTTATATTTGTTTATTAATACATATACATATATTAATAAATAGGTTATATATATTAAAAATGAGCAGCTTAAGGAAGCCCCCCTCCCCCCAAAACCTAAAACACTCCAACCAAAAAAACCTGTAGCCCTCGACCGTTCCAAATCTCGGCCGCAGAGCTTTGGACACGCATCCCTCAGAATACCGATCATGAAAAATTGGGCATCAACCACAAGAAATCCGAGAGCATCTTCCAGCTCTCGGCCACAATCACCAACCAAACCTTGACCGCGATACTCCAGCCAGAGCCCGACCGCGATACTCCAGTGGATTAGGCTGCAGTATTCCAGCAGGTCCCGACTGCAATATTCCTTCAACCCGTGCTCCAAATCTTGGCCGCGAAGCTCCCTCAATATGTGCTCCAAATCCTGAGCGCAAATCTTCAACTCCAATTCCAGCTGCAGCTTCAACTCCAAAACTCGGCCGAGATTTCCAACAATTCCAGCTGCCAAAACCCGGCCGAGATCTCCAATAGTCCCAACCGTCGAAACCCAACCGAGATCTCCAGCAATCCCAGCCGCCAAAACCAGGCCGAGATCTCCAGCAGTCTCAACCGCCGAAACCCAACCGAGATCTCCAGCAATCCCAACAGCCAAAACCCGGCCGACCTCAATCTCCAACCGCATTCAAACTGCCTGGCTGTAACTCTTCAACTACATTCGAACTATTCAGCCGCCTTTCGAGATTCCATCCACGGCTCGGCCACAAGGACTCTAGCCACGCTCGAATTTAATTCGGCTGTTTGTATTTCGTAAGGTGCCCGGGTTTGGTGAATTTTCACCACCCCCAAATAGATGTGTTGTATTGTGTTTTTTTTTTTTTTTTGGGTTTTGTGATGCAAGAACCCCATCTTTATGTTATGTTTGTTTTATATTGTAACTTCCCTAATTCTTATCGAATCAAACTTGTCTCACAAAAAAAAACTAAGGGGTGTAGTTGATCCGATTCCAATTCGATCATGTAGTTGATTTGATTCCAGTCATGGCATCTTAGTTGTGTGCAATTGTGTGAGAAACCGTCTCCCATGTAGTTATGACTTGTAAAAAAAAAAAATTTACCTATGAAATAAAAAGTTTAAAAAATTTATCTCAACAACCATCAACCACTCCCTTGTCGACCCAACCCCCACTCACGCCCCTTGCATTCCATGGTTGCCACTCATAACCAAGGTCTAAAATATCGATGATATCGAAAATATCGGTAGTCCAAAAATATGGAAATTTCGATGGAAATATCGGGATATTATCGATATTGATAAAAATTGAATAAAAACCACAGAAATTGTAAAAAAAACTTGGAAATTTTTATTGAAACTTTGGAGAATGTCAATTTAGTCAATTATCTATGAGTTTATCACAAAAAATTAGAAGGAAATGCATTGCATGATGAATTTAACTAATTTAAGTTGATTATACAGCAAGCGGGCAAACACTATGAGTGTAAAAAAATGTAATAATTAATGAAAAAAGATTAAATACACCGTAATCATTCATATATAATGATTTACTATAATATTTTACACTTTATACATTGCATGGTAAGATACATGAATGACTTAGTACCACATAGAGTTCCTACGATGTTCAAATTTTTCACTATCTTCATCATCTCTATGTGTAGAGTAAGTGTATTGTGAAGAGTAGTCATCAAATGATAAATCCCTAAAATAGTTTTGCATATAATTGTTAACATACCACCCATATAAATATAAATATTTTAGCATATTATCACAAAAACATAAGTGATATGGTATTTAAGGTGTTGGAGGAGTAAAATGGGAGGGGTTCATGTCCCCTTTTTCCCTTTTTTTTTTTTTTATAAATTTTTTTTTCCTTCACATCGATATTTTCGATATTTTCGATATTTTAGCGATATTACACCGATATTTTGACAAAATATTGCTGAAATGTGAGCGAAATTATCGACATCGATATTTTCCGATATTATCGTCGATATTGTCGATATTTATACGATATGTACATGGATATGTTCCGAAATATCCGTGATTCAAAAAAACCGAAATATCCTCAATATTTCCTCGATATTATCGATATTTCAGACTATGCTCATAACCATATCTCTCTCTCTCTCTCTCTCTCCTCCATGTGCCATCCATGTTATTATCAAATCCTGATCTTTAACATATAACAAGTATTGCAAAACTAAACTAGCAAATTCATAAGTGAAAAATAATTTACAATTAGTATTGCAATTGAAAATCTTACTAACTAGTGAGGAAGGTGTGTGTAAAAAGAGTATGGGCAACATCAATTGGCAATGCTGTCTAGGGATTGGGTCGGGACGAAGTAAAACTTCAATGTAACATATTTTCTAAGCGTTTCTCTCTATCTCTCTCATGTGATGAGAGAAAGTTGTATGGAACATAAGATATGCAAGCTTTTTTCGTTGTGGAGAGAGGTGGTTGTTGCTTGATGACACTTTTTAACTTTAATTTTTTATTTATTTCAAAGGCGTTGAATATATATAATAAGGTGCTAATGGTGTGTTTTAGTATAATATAATTATGTTGATGTGGATTGGCTAAAATTTATTAGATAAATCTAATGGTTAACATTTCTTTAAATAGTATAAAATCATCGATGCTAAATGCAAAGGCTTTAATTGTTATGCTCTTTGTTCCTTGCACGTTAAAGCAGTTCCAGTGGTAGGGGCTAGCCCGGGCAAGAGGCCCCCTAGGCCCCAAATCCTGTTTCCAGCTGCCAAGGCTTGCTAGGGCAAGTGCTGGGCTCCACCAACCTGGGCAAAGCCCAAGGCAAAACTTGCCTGGGCTGTTGCTTGGGCAAAATGACTTAATGTTGACGTCATTGTGACGTCAACAGCCAATTTAATAACAAAAAATTGAAAAAAAAAACCAAAGATTTCAGAATTTTTACTTTATAAATACCTAGTCATATTCTTCACTTCCCACACCAAAACTCTATATAAATTCCTCTCTTTATATCTCATGTGAATAATGGTTGTCATGGCAATAGGTGGAAAACCAACAAAAAAATTGTTAGGGCATGCATTATTCATGTGAATAGTAACAACCATTACTTCTCTTTGCCTTTTACCATGGCAAGGGTAGTTACTGTTCACGTGAATAGTAGATGCGTAGCAATTTTTTTTTGGTGCTTTTCCAACCATTGACATGGCTACTCAAGGGCAGTTACTATTCATATGGGATTAAATTTATTTATATGTATGAGATTAATAAATAAAAAATTTGCTAGGTATCTATAATTTTTTTTTTATATAAAAACTTTAAGTAATTTTTTTGTTGTTGATATTTTTATTCGCTGACATCAACGTCGGCAAGTAGGAGCTTCGGCTCATCTTGCCTTGGGCCTTGCTCGGGTTAGTGGGCCCTATCTCTTGCTAGGGCAAGAATTGAACAATGAAACTACTTTTGGAGGCATAAGGTCCTTTTGATTGGGTTGAACTCTTGCGGTGGAAGTACTCTTAGAAGTCTAAAATAGAAAAACAATTCTATGTAAAAAAGGCAAAACCATCACTCAAAATATGTGTAAAAAGTCATTAATAAAAAGAAAATAATTGTTTTAAATAAAACAAATGTTTTGATCGTTTTAAAACTAGCCTAGGGGTAAACTGTATAGAGGATGAAATTTCTTCCTACCTAGCACACCTTTGAGGAGGCCAAACAAAAACGGCAGGCACGCTCCAACACAAGTAAATTTGTAACATTCCTGATTCAGATTCATCGCCTTTGAAACCCACCCATCTCTTAAACACACACTCCATAACATAACCAACAACCTCCAATTTCTTCGACAATTCAGAGTCTCTCTTCTCTCCTCTCTCTCTCTTTCTCCCTTGCGAATTGCGGTGACCCCTTTTCTCTCTCCTTTCTCAAGGGGTCGTCGCCCCCTCTCTCCACTCTCCTCCTCTCTCCCCAGAAAAAAAATAAAAAAACCCAAAAAAAATCAGAAAAACAAAGGTACACTTCGAATTCCAATTCAAATCCGATCAAACCCAAAACCCACCAAAAAAACTTCGTATTTTCAGGAGCTGAGACTCATAAGAAATGTCGGAGATGGCGAACACAGACCCGGAAGGGATCGACGGAGTGCGGATGACGTGGAACGTTTGGCCACGCACCAAGGTGGAGGCCAGCAAGTGCGTGATCCCACTCGCCGCCTGCATCTCCCCGATCCGAGCCCACCCCGACATTCCCACGCTCCCATACGCGCCGCTGCGCTGCAAGACCTGCTCCGCCGCCCTCAACCCCTTCTCTCGCGTCGACTTCACCGCCAAGATCTGGATCTGCCCTTTCTGCTATCAGCGTAATCACTTCCCGCCTCACTACGCCGCGATCTCCGAGACCAACCTTCCTGGCGAGCTCTACCCTCAGTACACAACCCTCCAGTATGCTCTTCCGGCCGATTCAGCCGCCCCTCAATCTCTACCATCGCCGGTCTTCGTATTCGTGCTCGACACGTGTATGATCGAGGAGGAGATGGGTTATGTCAAATCGGCGCTCAAGAGAGCAATTGGGTTGTTGCCCGATAATGCGCTTGTTGGATTTTTGTCGTATGGGACCCAAGTTCAGGTTCATGAATTGGGGTTCTCTGATTTGTCCAAAGTGTATGTCTTTCGGGGGAGTAAGGAGATTTCGAAAGAACAGGTTTTGGAGCAATTGGGTCTCGGCGTTTTGGGCCGGAGACCTGGTCCGGTTGGTGGAGGGTACCAGCCGAAGGGGGTTCAAAATGGGTTTCCTAATGCGGGTGTGACCCGTTTCTTGTTGCCTGCTTCGGACTGCGAATACACTCTTAATACGGTAGGGGCTTGAATGGATCGGCTTGCGTTGTGTCAGTGGTTTTATTAAATTGTGAAATTAATTGTTCATTTCTGATAATTGGGTTTGAATTGTTTTGAATTTTCAGTTGTTGGATGAATTGCAAAGCGACCAGTGGCCTGTGCCACCTGGAAATCGGTCATCCCGGTGCACAGGAGTGGCGTTGAGCGTTGCAGCCGGTTTGCTTGGAGCTTGTGTGCCTGGAACGGGGGCACGCATTGTAGCGTTGGTTGGAGGGCCATGCACAGAAGGGCCTGGCGCGGTAAAAACCTTAGCTTTCTGTTTGCTTTGTAGTTTGATGTTCTTGCATGCAAATGTTAATCTAAATGTTTATCATTACAAAAGTTAACGGTATTTGTGATCAGCCTCAGTGTAGGTTATTACACGTGTCTATGCTCCTGATTATTCAGATATGCAAAATTGTTTTTCTCTTGCTGGTCTTAATTGCTTTCCAAATGCACGACCTCTTTTCTCAGATGACCTTTTAAATTGTGGTGATTGATTTTCTGGGATGATGTGCAATTGTAAAATTTACGTCTTTCTAATTAGTAATTACTTTGCAAATCTACAATTTTTGTGCATTACGGAATGTAGTAATATTGAAGGACATGAGCCATCACCTGCTTGTGATCTCTTAATTAAATAAATGGAAGCGATGTAATTTTTCCCAAATTCCGGATAAGAAGATATTGATTTTGTGAAAATTATGCAGATTGTATCCAAAGATTTATCAGAACCAGTACGTTCCCATAAAGATCTGGATAAGGATGCAGCACCATACTTTAAGAAAGCAATCAAATTTTATGATGGTCTTGCGAAGCAGCTGGTTAGCCAGGGTCATGTCTTAGACGTGTTTGCATCTGCACTGGATCAGGTTTGTCTTATTCAGTCTTTTGATTCAGTTATTATTCCTGCATTTTTGGACTGTTTCACACTGTCATGTTGAGATCAGCAATTAAACAAATATTTGTGTTATAGATACTAAACCCCAACCAAAGACGAACTAGTGCTCATGTTCCTGTTTGCACTTGGTTAGCATGGCTAATTTTGTTTGGATGTGTTTCATTTCTGTTGTTTCATGGGACACTGGCATCTCAATCTGTCTTTCACTTGCCTGATGCATGAACGAACTGTTTGTGATTCATTGTTAGAATCAAATGAGCAAATATGTTTTTCTTTTAGTACAAACAATGTAATGCCTTCTATAAAGCAAATATGTTCTTGAACTTATCATGTAATGGACAAATTTGTAGTCAAAGTATCAGAGGTCACTTGAGGTACGGTCTCACTTATGCTGCTTGTTGGGCCGGGATATTGCGATCTGTTGGGTTGGTTGTCCTCTAGCGGACAGGTTAAGGTTTTATTGGACATTTGAAACAGTTCAAAGTTTGAATGTAGCCGTGGCCCTTCTTCCTCATGGCAATATGAAACTACTAACTAAAATACAGTATTATTCGTACTGTATATAGGTACACTATGAACTGAAACCTACAAGAGAACAAAAGGGTGATAGGGGTATGACCTTGATTTTTGGCAATTTGTCTAAATATGTTAATGATCACATGCAAAGCTGTAAAATGATATCAGTTTTCCTTTGTTTTAATCTTGATGCACTTGGATTTTGTTTGGTTTTGCATTGGCTCAAGTGTATTGTATTGTATAGGTTGGGGTTGCAGAAATGAAAGTTGCCATTGAAAAAACTGGTGGACTTGTTGTTCTGGCAGAAAGTTTTGGTCATTCTGTATTCAAAGACTCTTTCAAGCGTGTTTTTGAAGAGGGGGAACAGTCGCTTGGCCTTTGTTTCAAGTGAGTTCATAATTACCCTTTTGAGGTTTCTTTGTTCACATTTTGAGCTCCGTATAATTTGTTTGGTAATCAACTAAAAAGTTGTGATGCTAACAATATAGTTGAATTTGAATTGTTCTCATGTTGTACTAATTGTGATTCTTGTAACTTATTAGTTTTTCTGATAAACCTTCAGCATAGATATGACATATGAGAGTGAAGGTGCATAAGGTAGTGATTGGTGATTAGCATTGTAACACCATAATCTAGTTTGAGCCACACAGTTGGTTTCTGTATTTATGATGCTGGGTCTGAATTTCGTTACGGAGAAAGGCTGCTTGATATGCGATGACGGGGTTGCCATTGCTTTAAGAGCCGTTAGCTTGTCAGCCCTTAGGTTAGGTATTTATAATATCCAATGCTTGTTCATGTGCATTAACACATGTGAAAAAAATCCTTGTATCTTTTCCAACTCTTGTTTATGCTTTGACTTTTTCTTTTAACGAATTCTCTTTAAACTCTAATTATATTTGTCAATCGCATTACTAAAATTATTTGTATCAGTGGTACACTTGAGATCAACTGTTCAAAGGACATCAAAATTCAGGGCGTCATTGGACCTTGCACATCTTTGGAGAAGGTTAGGCAATTTGGTCATTTAGAACTTTCTTTTTATCTACATTAATGGTATAGTTACAATCAATGAAATTTATTTGGATAAGGCTTGTGTTTGTGGAGTTTGATGTTAATTTTGCAAACCTGGCAGAAAGGACCTGCTGTTGCCGATACTGCTATAGGGGAGGGGAATACAACAGCTTGGAAAATGTGTGGCCTTGACAAGAGTACTTGCTTGACAGTTTTCTTTGATCTTTCATCTAGTGATCAGTCAAATACACCAGGAGCTGTAAATCCGCAATTGTATTTGCAGTTTCTTACAAGGTATGCATGAAGATTGTATCACAACGATGAAAACATCTTATGGTGATCTTTGGTAAAAACTGTGTTTTGTTATTTCTACTAGGAATGTGACTTGAGTTTCGTTGGTCACTTTTGTAATTGCAGTTTTCAAAACCCTGAAGGTCAAATGATGCTACGAGTAACCACAATTACTAGACGATGGATAGATAGCACCGTTAGCTCAGAGGTCATTTCAGTTTATATGTCATCTTTTGTCAGAACATATTTTTGTAAATAACTATAGCCATTGTAATAGCATGGTCTGGTGAAGCTTGGTTTTTTTTGAATTTACCTTTTCCCTTGGGCATTCCTTGTTTATGTTGTATGATTGTGCTGTGACACGTGCACACTGGCACACACATGTACTTTCTTACTGGGCATGTCCTAGTGGAACAAGAGCTGCTAAGTTTTTTCACATGTAACTTTCATTAGCAAGATATGAATGTAGGAATAGAAGCTGCAAAGTTTTTTTGAGATAATTTTCCCTCCATCACCTCCTCCAAATGACCAAATAAGGCAGAACTATGCATCTTTCACTTTTCCTGTTTACTATTTTTTTATGCATTTCCTTTTATGTAGATTCAAATAAGAGTTGGGTAATAGAGAAAGAATATAAGTGTATTATATAACTATGTAATATGGTTTCATCACTGTTGTGTGAAAATTACAAAAAGAATTGGCAGGAGCGTGATTATTTTTTTTCGTGGTACAAGAATGAATAGACATTTTGGATAAATAGTAATATTTATTAGTTCATTCGTTCTTCCCTGTTGCCAATGTTTGTTTCAGATTGCCAAAAAGGAACTGTGTCATGTTCATGTTCAGTATGTGTCCTATGTGGCTGCCATGCTCTGGCACGTTGATTGGTCAATTGAGTGGTTGAATTGTCATTTGTATATTTTCTTGTTGATGCTGCTATGAAATACTTGGCCATTAAATAGGAGCCTTATTTTCTTTGGCGTGATTTGTTTTCTTATGACACAAATTTTCCTAAAGCAGTAATTTCTTATTAATTACTGAGCTGGTTTTCAATACCATTTGGACCCCTTTAGCTCATATACCCTTGTTTCATTGATACATTTTCTTCTAAGATGTTTCAGAAGTGCATTGATTGAAAGGATATCACTGACACACAAGAATTTTGACCTAACAGGAATTGGTTCAAGGATTTGACCAAGAAACTGCTGCTGTAGTAATGGCAAGAAAGACCGCCTTGAAAATGGAGACAGAGGTATTTTACAACCATTCTCATCTTCTTTTATCTTGTATGTGTCTGTTACATCTCTTTTCCTCTTTTTTATGTTCATATCTCACAATTTTGGACTAAACGACACTGGGAGTTTCCAAAACAGAAATAATGAAGGCTTAATGTTTGGTGCACTCACTATCCTACATTTAGGACCTATGTGGCACTCACTATCCTACAGTTGGACCTATATGGCACTCATTATCCTACATTTTGGGATCCATATGAAGGACATCATTATTTATGCCCTAAAATTTTATCAGAGGATTTCTCTATATTTTAAAATTTTTAATTGATTCTGTTTTACAAGACTCTACATAATTTATGGGTATGCCCTTCTTTATTATGAATATTGTAGATCACTTGTGTTTCTTGGTTCTTCACCAACGAATTCTTAATTGATACTTTTGTTGTGACTTTTCAAACATAGAAGTCTAAAAAAATTTTTTCCCTTGTTTTATCCAGGAATCTTTCGATGCAACACGATGGTTGGATCGGGGACTCATTCGTCTCTGTTCCAAATTTGGTGACTATCGAAAAGATGATCCGTCATCCTTTACTTTAAATCCATGTTTTTCATTATTCCCTCAATTTATGTTTAATCTCAGGCGTTCGCAATTTGTGCAGGTAATCACGATTTGCCCCTTCCTCTTCATCCTTTTACTCTTGATATATTTTTGCTTACTAGTGGCTAACATATTACCTTTTACCCCTCTTTGGGATCCGAAATGGGTTGTTTGCAGGTTTTCAACAACAGTCCAGATGAAACTGCCTATTTTCGCATGTTGTTAAATCGGGAAAATATCACCAATGCGGCTGTCATGATTCAACCATCATTAATATCATATTCATTTAATTCTCTTCCACAACCTGCATTGTTGGATGTGGCTTCAATTGCAGCAGACCGGATTCTCTTGTTGGATTCGTATTTTAGTATAGTCATTTTCCATGGAATGACAATAGCACAGTGGCGTAACATGGGATACCAGAATCAGCCGGAACACCAGGTATGCATGCTTTATTTGTGATTCCCCTGACTTCTGTTGTGCAATGTCTGATATTGTCCCAACTAATTATATTCATATATTTATATGTATGTATGTTTTCAGGCATTTGCACAATTATTGCAAGCTCCTCATGATGATACACAGTCAATCATTCGGGACCGGTTCCCTGTTCCTAGATTGGTGGTGTGCGATCAGCATGGCTCGCAGGTTTTTAAACTATTCTTAATATCTTATTTTCATTTGCCTATTTCCCTAATTGCAGAGTTAATAGTTTGAGTCTGGGCACGATTTAAAATGTTATAAGTTACAAATGAAAAGTAATGGTCAACCAGTAATGGTGGTTTGGTCTTTACCTTGTTATTGGTAATGAGAGGGCCATGAGAAAAATGTAACAGTTGTTAATGTGCTGCAAGGTTCATGCCCCCTATTTTTGCTTGGGTGCCATTCTTTGGGATTGTTGTAAATTCCGTGCATTTAGGTCTTTATAATCAATTATTTCCAAAACTGACTTTAACAGTCTATTAAAGGTTTCTTGTCTTAAGATTGTTATTAGACTTTTTTGTAACCAAAAAGTTCAAGGTCAGCGAAGAAAATAGTTATTCAAATGTTAGTGCTATGTTCATGTAGTAAACCTTTTGCTAGTGATTAACTGTTGATTTTACTTAATTAATTAAGGTGGATTAATTTGTTTTAGTTTTTATTGTGAAATCTTTCCTATTGGCCAAGAATCACTTCACCCCAACCAACCCCCCCCCCCCTCTCCCTCTCTCTCTCTCTCCCCCCTAATGGGATACCTATTTGGTCTTATTTTCTGTTGTCATGATCTGTAGGCAAGATTCTTGTTAGCAAAGTTGAACCCGTCAGCAACGTATAATAACGCCCACGAGATGGCTGCGGGTTCAGATGTAATCTTCACAGATGATGTAAGCCTTCAAGTTTTCTTTGAGCATCTTCAGAGGTTGGCAGTGCAATCTTGAGAGCCAGATACAATTTCATATTCTACAGCTACACTCGATTTTGGTGCGGGGAAACTCAGTCGGTTTAAATTTTCTATCCCCTCTCATCCTCCTGTTTCATTAAATTGTTTTCCTTTCTTTCCAATGTATCTAAGACGAGGTCAGACCCCACATTCTTTTAATAAGAAAAAGCTCACAACAATTCTTTGGGGTGCAGGGAAGGTATGTACTTCCTTGATAGAATAAGGGACACAAAGATGAAATGAGTTTGATATATGTGGAAAGAAAGGGATGACAGGGATGTAACTCAAGGAGGCTCGGAGCCAGTCAGTAGGATCTTTTGTGAGGTTTCTTTTTCCCCTTTTTGTTTTTTGTTTTTCTTTTGTATTCAACCAGGTCAGGAGGTATTTTCTTGTGTGTCTCAACTTAAGTTATACTCTGATGGGTTTATGAAACTAGGCTGTATTTAATCTTAAATATACTAGGCCCAAAAGAATGTTTGGATTCATTCAGGTTGAAATTGAGTACATCAAATGTTATTGGGATGTTGCCGTTATAATGATTTCACAATATGACATGTTGCCGTTGATTATCCAATTTTATGTGCAAACGTAGTGCCGAGGCCATTTCCATTTCCATTGGGTTTAGGAACTTGTTCTCCTTGAATTGGACTCAAGTTAGAACCCCCACCTTTTCTTTTTGTTTTGGTAGTTCTACCTTCCTTTTCTCTGTTTCTTTTCTTTTAGTCTTAATTTCTAAACACATTCAAGTCGAATTTTCATGTGTTTTTTTTGGGACGGAAGGTCTAATTTTCATGTTAAAAAGCAAATTTTTGGTTAAAACACTTGTGTATTTTGTTTATGTTTAAAACTTAGGGCTTGTTTGGGAGTGATTCTAGATATGTCAAAATCACTTCTAGGGAGAAACAAGCACATCTCACGTGATTATCTATATAATCACTTTAAGTGATTTTAGAGAATCATCTCTGTGATTTTCCGTAGAATCACGTAAAATCACTTAAAGTGATTATTTGAAGAAATGATTCTCCATAAAAGTGATTATTGACCTATCTAGAATTACTCCCAAATGATCCCAAATGAGCCCTTAATAAGATAGAAAACTTCAATGAGGCTTAAAATTTTAGTTGAGCCCTCTTAAAATTCCAAAGATAACCCTTGATATGGTCAGAAATTCCAAAACCAGACTAATTGCCCAGTAAAATTTCTGAAGCCCATTGCCAAGGCGCCAAATATTGTTGCTGTGCTGAATATTTTCAGTTTGTTCTTTGGGCACCCATATTTAGAATTTTTATTTTTATTTTTTTTATACAAACGGTATTCTACTTTAATTTAATCTAAACAACAGAGAAGGGATTCGAACTCAGATGGAAAGTAGGGAGCAAGACCATGTTTGCAATTTAGAATTAAATGTTAAAATGGTCCCTATGTTTTATTCATTTAGTCAATTTAGTCCCCGTATTTTTAATTTGGTCGATTAAATGGCGGATCCAGGATTATGTGGCCAAGGGGGCTTAGTATAAAAGTTCCAAAATTTTGCCAAGCTTACTTGTAGTTGAAAACAAGGGCGGCAGACAGCCGCGAACGGCGGCGGTGATCGGCATTGGGCCATCGGCGAAGAGTTGATGGAGGTTGTCGGAGGTTGGGAGGTTGGGAGAGGTTAGGGTTTGAGAGGGTGGGAAGAGGAGGTGTGAAATTGGGAATGAAGGGTTTGGGGCTGTTGTGCAGATTCGCAGGGCTGTGTTGTTCTTTTTTTTTTTTAAATGGCCCAAAACGACGTCGTTTTGAGGCCAGGTCATTAAAAAAAAATTTGACTGAGCCTTGGACCAAACGACGTCGTTTGACAAGGCTCGTTTGAAAAAAAAAAAAACAGACGCGCAGTGCAGCTGGGCAGCAAAGCTTCTGCCTCCTGGGACCTTCGTCGAGCGGTTGGCGTGCACCCAAAGGGGCTTCCAGCAGCTGTCCAAGGGGGCTTTCATGGAGTCCCTTGGCAACTTTCCAACCTTCCAAGGGGTCGTCCGACCCCTCTTGTCCCAACGTGCGTCCGCCCTTGGTTGATTTAGTCCTTATGTTTTACTTCGTTAGTCAATATTGTCAATCCCGTTAAATTGTTGTTTAAAAAATTCATAAATTTTATTAAACTAATTAAAAACTCTAATTATTTAATAAAAATTAAATTTCAGTTTAAAAATAAAAGACCAACCACCACATTCCAGGGGGGAAGTGGTTGGGTAGGATCGCTCATGGTGGTTTGGTGTTGGCTGCGGGAGAGAAGAAGAGGGTTTAGAGGTTGGATTTCCAAATCTTTTTTATTTTGTTAATCTTTTTGTTAAGAGAAACAAAAATAAGCACAAGGCAGCGCAGCATTAGATTAGCAAGTAAGCTTAGTAAAATAAAGGATAAGCATGATTGCAAGAGCCAACAATCCATTTGTTCCTGTTCATCCTTCTTTTCATGGCTGTTGGGGCCCTTTTACTCTTGCTAATGTTTTTATCCACCCCATGGACTATATTATGGGCATGTAGAAGAGACTGGCGACATTGATGCAAATCGGAGAACTTTTTATTAGAGGGTTGAATCGGTAGTGATCAATCGGAGAATTTGACGCTTGCAGGCACATTAAAGTGAACTTGTAAATTTATTTATTTATTTAAAACAATTACAGTTTTTATTAATTTTTAAAACTTTAATGAACTTTTTTAATAATAATTTAACGGAATGGGCAATATTAGCTAACGGAGTAAAACACAAGGACTAAATCGGCCAAATTAAAAACACAGGGATTAAATTGGCCAAATAATTAAAACACGGGGACTATTTTGACATTTAAGCCTTAAATTAAAACTTAGAGAAATATTCTCTGGCCACCCAAACATTTTAAAACTTTGGTCATTGTGCTTAGACCTGAGATCACACTTGGTTATTGTTGTTTTAGTTTTTAAATTTTAGTCATCATGTGTGATTCCATTAGCAGTTTATGTCCAACCCAATTTCTCAACAACATGATCATCCAACCCATCCTTGCCAAACGTTTCAAAGCTCTACCTTGCGCCCATTTTGATACACCATACCCCTTTTTATGTAAATGTTCATGACATCAATCAAATCTTTTAGGTTCCGTTTGGTTTATGGAAAAGGAGACTTGGGGATGAGAAATCAGTTGCTTTCTCATATTTGATAAGTTTAGTCATGAGAAATCGTTGCCTGACCCATGGAAAAGTATGAGGGAAATTGAAGCCATCCTCCCAACTTGGGTTTTGTTTTCCTTCATCATGGAAAAGTTTGGGAAAATGAGCCAATGTTAAATAAATATTTTTCATGACCATTTTGTCCTAATTAACAATTTAGAATTACAATATATCATTAAATACGTGAAATTATAGAATGGTATTGTACTACCACATCAGCTAATAGTATTTCCATTCAAAATATGACAAGTGTCATTTTTTTTATAGTTGGGTTTAAAATTCTTTTTTTATTTAGAATAATATATTTTTATTTATTTAAAAAGTTAAAGAACCCAAAGATGCTGCTGGAAACCACCTCCCACAACCAAATCCCCATCTTTGTACTGTCACCTAACCCAATCGCCCCTTCAGGGACTGAACATGTTTCTATAGTATGCGGGTAATTCTCTTTGGGTTTGTTGATCATAATTTGTACAGAAACTACAATGGGGATCATCAGTTTTCGTGATGATCCTCCAATCGATTTCTTTCCTTCTTCTCTTTGATATTCTCCAATCAATTTATTGACATCACTACTCAATCTTTCTATGGGTTTAAGTTTCCAGTGATTTTTTTATGTGGGTTCTTGTTTCAGATTAACCAAAACCCTTGGGTGGTTGGTTGGGTAGCAGTACAAGGTAGAGAAGATTGAGTTGTCGTCGTGAGAGCTGGTTTCCAATGTTTTAGTATATATATTATTCTAGAGAGTAAAAGTCCAGTTGTAAAAACAGAATAATTTATTTTTGAAAAATGGCACATGTCATATTTTGAATGGAAATACCAGACATGGTGGTATAGTATCATTCTATAATTTTTCATTAAATGTATTTTTTTTATTTGATTTAATATATGTATAATTAAAAATTTATACAAATTTTGTTTTCTATTCCTGCTCAAAACAAACATAGGAAAGAAAATAAAGTGATATTTCCCGGTTACTTTCTCAGAATTACCAAACATGGGAAATGAATCTTCCATTTTCCATATCTTGGGAAATGACATGGGAAATGATTTCCCCTCAAATTTATTCCGTGAACCAAATGGGGCCTTAAGGCTATCTATGGCGACTAAGTCACAAGATTCAAAGCGTCTTGAAGTAAAAAAAATGAAGGTGAAGCTGAATGATTTTTCATTTTGTTGGCATTAGAAATGAAGCGGCCATTTGGTTCAAGTTTTAGGAGTTTGGGAATGGATTTGAAATTGTATTCCCATTTTTGGTAAGTGCAATATTGGGAATGCAATTATGGACTCATGGATATGGACTTCCTATGTAGGGGGAAGTTCATACCCTTGGCTGAACTTGGGATATTTTCCCCCTCACTTGGGAAAGCATTCAGTGCAAGTTTTTTAGACTAATATACCCCGCTACAATTTGCAAATACCACTTTATCCTTAAGAAAACTCTTCATATTTTTTTTAATTGTTTATTTTGTTCCAATAGCTTCACTACTGGTATGTATACGTATTTCTATTCATCCCACAACTTTTCTTTTTCTTTTCCATGGCTGCAGCTTTCGGTTTTCACAATTTTTCAGTTGTGCATTACACCAATTTGTTTAAAGTATTAATAATTTTTACTAAAAAATTCAAGGGTATTGTTGAAAAACTGAACAATTTGTCACTCCTAAGCACAAACAAAACATGGGAATGAGAGAAAATGGTCTTTCATGGTCCTCATTTCTCAACGTTCCCAAACATGGGAATGAACACCTTCATTCCCATCTCGTGGGATTAGACATGGGAAGTTCATTCCTAGGAAGTTTAATTCGCGAACCAAACAGGCCCTAAGTTATAAGACGTTGATATCCTAGTATTTTATGGGTTTGGATGTGATAAATTTCCTTTATGACTGTTTCTTTTTTGTGTGTGTGGAAGGAATAAATATGTCATTACCAAACAGAGATTACAAAAAGGCCAATACAAAGTCAGAAAAAGAAAAATAAGGGCTCAACAAAAAAATAAAATAAAATCCCAACTCCAAGTACAAAATATAGGCACAAAACAAGAAACAACTCAAAATATAGAGAAATCATATAATCAGATCCTACAAACAATAAGTCGACAGCATCACCACCTGATATGTCGCCGCTGCCATCAAAAGAATAAGTTCCAGAGGAACTAACAAATGGGATATGGAGAGTATGGGTTTTGGGGAGCAAGCCACGAATAGTCATCATACTAAGGTGATCAAAGTGGGGATCAAAATTGACCCATAAGTTACAAAGCCCACACTTCCATGGAAAAAGCTTAGATATGAGGATGGGTTGTAGGGGAGAAGAAGCTGCAGCAAGCCAGTAGATGACTAAGAAAATTAGAGGGAGAGGAGGTTCTTAAGGTTTCAGATCTCATAGGAGGGAGAGAGGAAGGAAATGATGTGAGAGAGGTGTGATGGCTGAAGTGAAGTGAGAGAGGAGATGCAGATGGAATAAGGAAGGAGATATGGGCCAAAATCTGGAAAAGCAAACAACCATGAACAACAAAAACAAAACTCTTACAAGGGGAGAGGAAACTCACATAGAGGAGAAAGATAGGGGATTAGGAGACATAGAAGGAAGAGAATAGAGGGAAAGAAATGGAGGAGAGTGCAGGAGGAACAATAACCTCCACCCGCCCCCCTCTAAGAGCTTGTGTGGCACTAAAGAAGTTTTAGGAGGAGGAGAGGGGGTGGGGTTGGTTGGGGAGTAGAGCGAAGAAAGTTAATTTCCTTCATGACTAATCTATCTAATACCTTCAAATTGGACAAAAGTTAGAAAGTTGACTTCCAATTCTTCATTCAGCATACACTAAATCTAGTGAGTTATTCAATTCACTCGAATTCTAACACCAAATATGACCTAATTCACTCACAAAGCCATTATCCAAAATACTAAATATGACCTAATTCACTCACAAATTCATTATCCAAAATACTCGGTTTGGTCATGTGAATAGGGACTCAAGGCTACTTAATGGGTCATTGTTCACATGACAAAACCCAAGGCTGTTTAATGGACTTGAATATGAATATAATTGGAAAATTATACAAATTTTATTTTCCATTTCTACGCAAAATAAACATGGGAAATGAAATAAAG
The DNA here is from genome assembly GCF_000346465.2 of Prunus persica. Classification (NCBI taxonomy): domain Eukaryota; kingdom Viridiplantae; phylum Streptophyta; class Magnoliopsida; order Rosales; family Rosaceae; genus Prunus; species Prunus persica. The sequence goes on from NC_034009.1 coordinate 14,366,573, forward strand.
TGATATCTCCCGGTTATTTTTTCAGCATTACCAAACGTGGGAAAAGAATCTTCTATTTTCCATCCATTGGGAAATGACATGACAAGTGATTTCCTTTCAAATTCGTTCCGTGAACCAAACTTGGCCTTGGCACTTTTGTTTAATTTTTGCAATCTTAGGGCCCGTTCGGTAATGTTTTACCGGCCCGTTTTATGTTTTCTCGAAATGAAAATAGCTGAGAAGGCGTTCGGTGGCCAGCATGAGAAAACGCAGAAAACAATATGCCGAGAATGAATTCTAAACCATGTACAAAAAGTGAAAACACTGAAATAACGTTTTCAACATTTTCAATGGAAAAGCGGAAAACGATTTTGTGTTTCTCACTACGATGACTCTTCTATTTACCTCCAGCACCCCATATATATCAAGCTCTCGTCAATTTCCCACACTGGGTCTTCTAATAAATTTCTAATTTTTCTTTTTTCGGTGAAATTACTGGATCTTCTCATTAATTAGATACATATGGGTCTTCATTTTTTCTTTTTTTTTGGTGAAATTAGTGGGTCTTCTTTTAGATTAGCTTATCAAAATCTTGTTTGGGTGCTAACTCTGCTGTGATGAAGAAGATGATTAGGAGAGGGAGAGAGGTGGGTTCTGCGATGGTGATGCGTGGGTGCAATGGGGTGTTTCTCAGTTCATTTTATTTTTTTTTTAAAAGATAATTCTTTTTATACATTATTCTTTTTTTATAGATTATTCTTTTTTTTCTTTTCCAAAAGAATTACATTCTTTTTGGAGGAGGCATTAATAAAAATAACTCACTCTTTTTTTTCTTGGTATGAAACTCACATATAGATCACATAATTAACCAATTTTGTTATTATACTACCAGACACATTTTCACTGTTTTCATTTTATGAAATTGTTTTCTAATTAAGTACCAGACGCATTCTCGAATCTTAAAAATGCAAATTCGTTTTCTCCTTTTCATTTTCTGAAAACATTCTTTGAAAACATTCTTCGAAAACGTTACCAGACAGGTCCTTACTATTTTACCATCACAATAAATTTAGGGTTTTAAAAAATAAAATAAAAAGTGAAGAGGGTAAGTTGAACTTAGGACATCGTCAAATATTGGAAAGAAACATACCATTGAACCAATAACTAGTTGGTATATTTGGGGCATGAAAAGTTACACCAAAACCCAAAGTTCTCCCCTTATAGGCACATACCACTAGGCTAACCAACTAGCTATATATGAGTCCACTAATTTCTCATCATCCTTTTTTGAGAGAAAGTAGTATTGCATTCAACCCAAAGAGAACATTACATGGTAAGAACAAGCATGTTAACGGTGGCCTCATTAAAACCTTCCAGGGAAAAACCACAAGGGATAAAACCTAAGGGTAGGAAAGAGAACCACTCATGCTAATGACTAAACAAAAGAGTCAACACCCTTATTACAAAGTCCGGGAGGTCCATCACCCAGACTATAACGTGTAATACGATAAGTCACAATGTTGGCAGTACGGGGACAAAATGAACACAAGAGGACAACGCTAGGAGAAGACGCCAATTTCAGTCACAAGCACTCCCTCAAGAGCTAAACACTCTTCCTCCTTTGATAGCAACCGCACTATAGCTAGGGAGTCAGATTCAACTGCCAAAGGCAGAAAAGATGCATTTAAGATAAAAGAGAGACCAACTTTGAGAGCTTAAATCTCGATAGCCAACATAGACATCAGACTAGGTGCCCTACCGCACCTATAAGAACATTGTGTGAATCTCGAACAATCAAACCTACCCTCCAGAGACCATCCTGCAAATCCAAAGCACCATCAACATTGAGCTTAAGATAACCAACTTGAGGAGGATGCCAATGTCGGTCTAGAATTGGCAAAGAAATACACCCATGAGGATTCCATAATTTTTGTGACGGAGAAAAACTAGTACCAGCACTAGTATGATTGGGAGTAAGATTTTGATATTCTAAGGAAGCCCAGTATCCACTCTTTACAGTATATCGCCCATGTGTAGTAAAGTACCAAATAAAACGATCAACATTATCACAGACCAAAGGTATAAACCATCTAGTCATCACTTCCATGAAAGTAAATAAACTATAAACCTTTGGAACATCCCACCGCCCACTTGCTAAAATCAGGTGCTAACTTAGTATCCATAGGGACACGGGAGCAGTTTGAACCATGAATATGAGGCTGTGGGGAATGCATGCATCAGCATAAATTTGTACCAACCGATTGTCACCAATCCTCCATCGCAAACCACGTAGTAAAAGCTCTCGACCCTATAGAATATACTACCAAGTTTAGACCCTCTTGTGCACTCAGGAAATCAGTAGTAGAGAAATACGTAGCTTTCAACATCCGAGCTACAAGGGAATTAGTAGATCGGAGCATACGCCAACTTGTTTTGCTAATAGAGCTTTGTTAAAACTGACTAACTCCTGGAAACCCAACCCTCCTTCCGACTTATGTGATTATAGTGCTTTCCAGTTTTTCCAATGAATCCCTTGCTCAGTACCTTTATACCACCAAAACCAATCAATAATACTTTCAACCTCATTGCAGATCTCAACGGGGAGCTTGAAGAGGCTTATTGAGTAAGTAGGCATAGATAATCAAAACTTCCTTCCTAGCTTTCTAGAGTAACCGACCCTTTCATCCAGTGATCGTCTTCCAGATATGATCTTTAAGAGTATGAAACAACCATTTTTTATTTTTTCTAGCAGTTGTAGGAAGTCCCAAATATTTTTAATGGTAGAGGACGATAGGAACACCAAACATGGCTTGAAATTGGGCTTGTCTAGCCGACGGTGTAGAAGGCCTAAAACATAATGCTAATTTCTCTCAATTAACTTGTTGATTGGAAGCCTCTTCATAGATATAGAATATCCGCTTGAGCTCAGTAACTTGATGAGGTTTAGCATCATAAAACAGTAAAATATCATATGCAAAAAATAAATGATTTAAAGAAGGTGCGGTAGCAGCAATGGAAACTCCCCTGATTTTGGAATTTAACTCAGCTTGCTGTAGAAGAGTAGAAAATCTTTTAGCTACAATAAGAAAAAGATAAGACGAAATGGGATCCCCTTGGCATAGACTTCTGGATGAGATAATCTTACCATAAGGGCGCCCTAGAGTAAAAGTGAGTAAGAGGTTGTGGTAATACAACCCATAATCAAATTTAAAAAGCGAGCAGGAAACTTCATAATACGCATCATGCGGTCTAGAAAGGGCCATTCAACCTAATCATAAGCTTTTGCCATGTCCAGTTTCAACATAAGCTTGCGCCTTCTTACTTTTACCCACCTCTTCAAATAGTGAATAGTTTCAAACGCTGCTAACACATTATCCAATATCATACGGCCAGGAATAAAGGCACTATGGAATTTCGAAATCACATGAGGCAAAGCCTTTTTGAGTATGTTACCCTTTATCTTGGAAATAATTTTGTAGAGCACATTACAGAGACTAATAGGACGATATTCGATAACTCGGGTTTGTGAGACAACCTTCAGAATATGAGCAATTAATGTGTAGTTAAAACTTATGACACTATCACAACCATTGAGAACATTCAGACAAAGCTGGCAGACATCACCTTTCACAACATCCCAATACTTCTGGTAAAATAAAGCAGGCATCCCATCTGGACCCAGAGATTTAGTTGGAGCCATAGATTGTAAGGCAGCCTCAATTTCATCCCTTGTAAAATCCAAGTTTAATACACACTGAGTCATTTGAGAGACACGCTTTTTCATAGCATAAAAAATTTTAGTTGCTATAGAACCACGATCAGAAGAAAAAAGCTAGTGATAAAAATCTAGAAAAATGTCGCCCATCTTCGGATAATCGTATTGCAAGTAATTTTGGGCATCTCGTATACCATGCATAGAATTCATCTTAGCCCTGTGATTTGCAACTTTGTGGAAATAAGAAGTATTTCGATCCCCATATTGAAGCCAAGTTACCCTAGATTGTTGTCGCCAATAAATTTCATCCAGTTCCAGTAATTTATCCAACTCACATTCCAATAATTTTTTATCGTGAAAATTAGCATAAGTCGGTGGAGCAGCTTGAAAGGAACCAATCTGTTGGCATAGCACTTCAACTTTGCATTTGAGATCACCAAATTTCGTCTATTTCCAGGATGAGAGGTGCTGAGTGCAGCAGGCGATAGGGGTAGCTGAAGGTGACCAAGAATTTTTAATTACCACACCACATTCCTCATCCTTAGACAAGAGCTCTTCAAAGTGAAAACAATTTGACCAACCTAGGTTGCCAACCCCATGAACTTCCAACTAAATACTAACATTGAGACTTGGGAGATCCCTCAAGGCTGGTCTCCTCCGCCTGTCCAGTAGAACCATCAATACACAACCGACGCTTGCCACCACCTTGCTCGTCACTAACAATGATCGGCGAAAATATTAAGTGACCAAGTCTACCACAAGCAAAACAATACTCCAGAAGGTATTCATACTTGAACTCTATCAGTCTCTCTCCAATTTTGGGAAAAGTAACCCGTGTTCGCCGTATTAAAGTTAAGTCAACATCAAAACGAACATGGATATAAATAAAATGACCCACACAATCATCCCCATCTCGATTGTCCACCCATAGTACCTCTGTTCGTATGAAAATAGTGTTGCCATTTCCTAGACTCTAGCATAGGTTGAAAATTAGTGTGTGAAGAATTGTTTCTGGATGTTTTGGCACAACTCAGTCAACCCCATACATCCAAGGCATGACTTGACCGATACGAGAAACTTGACTTCAGGTAAATCATGGCATAATCATGCATTTATTATAGGATTCCTAGTTGGAGTTATTTTCACTCAAGTATTTTTATGTTAATCTTATTTGTAATAAAATTAGATTTTATCTCTTGAGATTACTTTCCTAGTTGGACTCTATTTTGATTTAAGTTAAAATATTATTTTTCATCCTTGACTTGAAAAGCACATTTTATTAATACTTAATTGGTCTCTTTGATAAAGATTGTTATCTTGAATAAAAATCCTTGCATGAGTTGACGCATTGATTAGTATTAGTGGTCTCAATGTTTTTTGACGTTTTTCATCTTGTGCCCATATTGAATCACAACTAATAGTCATAGTTGAATAAGTTTAATGTGTGTTCATATTGCATTAGGTTTAGAAGTCTTAGTTGAATGGGTCTTATATTTGCATTGTAAGTGTAGTGACGTGGGGTTTCTCTCCAAGTAGAGAAACTGGCTTTGAATAAAAAGGATTGTTGTTCCTTTTTATTGGCAGCTTTTCAACGCATGAGTTTTTGAATATATCGAATATGTTTTTGAGAAAACTGCTGTGCATATTTGTCTTAGATAAATCATATCAAGTGTTCCTTGTTTACTTGGTGATTTATCAAATCCTTTCTTCATTCATATTGCATTCATATGCATGTCGGTGACTCATACGGTTGAGGGCACCAAGACCGTGGTGGTGGTTTTCCTCCGGCGAGCTTGAAGCAATCGTGGCCAGTATTGCTTTCAACATAAGGAGTGTTGAAGATCATCCCGTGATAGAAGTTGAGTTACGAAGAAGTCAGTAAACATTATTTAGAATGTGTCTAAGATAAGTGTGTGAGTACTTCTTGTAATCATCGTTCTATAGTGGATTTGTGTCAGACTGAGAAGTCCCATAGATTTTCCACAAATGTGGGGTTTTACCACGTAAAATAATTCTCTGCGTATTTCTTTATTTTATGTTCAGCACTTTTCTGGATAGATAAGCCATATCAATCCTGTTATCGAAGTTTATTTTTATTTATTTATAATCTTAAATTGGCCTATTCACCCCCCTCTAGGCATTTTTAGTCATCTTACAGGTATTTTCAACATTAGAGTAGGTTGCTTGATATACTTAGCAAGATCTAGCATACCTTAGATGGATCGTGCCGTTGGTTCTGTTGCACATCCATCATATTTCGATGGCAACAACTATGGCGCTTGGAAGGCCAAAATGAAGTCGTTTATTTGGTCCTTAGATTAACGTGTATAGAGTACAGTGGTTCATGGATTTCCTAAACCCACAAAGAAGATCGGAAAAGGAGATGAAGAAACCACAGTCCTCAAAACTAGAGAGGAGTGGACCACTTCAGAAGTCACACACAGCACTAATAATCAAAAGAGGTTAAATGCTTTATTTACTGCTGTCTCTTCCGATCAATTTGAATATATATATCTGGTTGTGATATTTCTAATGAAGCTTGGGATATTTTGCAGGTTACTCATGAAGGAACAGATACTGTCAAGGGAGCAAAGCTTCAAATGCACACTTTACAATTTGAGACACTCATGATGGATGAGAATGAAACTTTTTCTGAATTTTATGCTAAACTTTGTGTAATTGTGAATGCTTGTTCAAGTTTAGGTGAAAAAATTCTAGAAGACAGGGTTGTGAAAAAGATCTTGAGATCTTTGTCTCAACGGTTTCAACCAAAGATCACGGCTATTGAAGAGATCCGTGACTTGAACACCTTGAAAGTTCAAGAACTCATAAGGTCCATACAAACCTATGAGATGAAACATCTAGCTCCTAAAAAGAGCAAAAGTGTTGCGTTCAAGGTAGTGAATGAAGAAGATGATGGGCATTTAAATGAAGATTGCAGTGATGAGGAATTAACGATTCTCACAAGACGATTCATGAACTTTCTCAAGAATCAGGATCCAAGAAGTCGAGATTCAAAAGGTATTAATTCTAAAAATAGATTTGTTGACTATATTGATGGTGGGTCTAAATCAAGCAGGTCAAATGAATGAAAGAATCTAAGAGAAAAGGTCCAATGTTTCAAATGTGAAGGCTATGGACACATATCTTCATAATGTGCTAATACCTTAAAGAAGCAAAAGGATGGGAAGAATAAGGCATTGCATACTACGTGGAGTGACAGTGATTCTGACTATGAAAATAATGAGAAGGCCATTGCACTTATCACGACCGTAAGCTTGGATGAACCAACGAAGAAGGATGATGATTGTGAAGATATGAATATTGAGTTCATCATGAACAAATATGATGATTTGCTGGCCGCTTCTCAAAAACTCAGCAAACAAAATGAAGAGCTCGTAAAATCCATTGTTGTGCTGAAGCTAGAAAATTGCAAGATTGCAAACAAGTTTCAATCCTCTAACACAGATTCCTAAAAGGTAAGTACATGTATGAACGAAAAATTGATGTTTTTGCACAAAAAATTGACTGATCAGAATAAATTAATTGCATCTCTAACTTCTGACAACAAAGCCCTTGAACTTGAAAATTCAAAGGAAATGATTGTTTCTTTGACCATTGGTGCAGAAAAAATTGACAAGATGATTAGCATGGGAAGAAGAGATGGTGACAAACGAGGCTTGGAATTTGAATCAAGTAATAAGTCTTCCGCTGTGTCTAAAACAAAGTTTGTCAAATCCTCTTCACCTATTGAACCTTCTGCTGCTCATGAAGTCAAGAAATTCATTCCAATTTGTCACTTTGGTGGAACTCGTGGGCACATAAGACCAAGATGCAATAAGCTTCGAAACGAATTTGTTCGTTCAAATTCTCATGTCATGGGTGGAAAAGTAAGTATCCAACGTAAGATTTCAAATCTTATGAAAGAGGTAAACCGCTTAACCAAACTATCTGCTTTTCATTGTTTGCCGTCAACTAGGATCAAACACTCTATAGCCCTTCTCACATGTTCACTACTACAAAAAGTGAAAAAGACGACCAGAAAACAACGACGGTCTAAGTGAAAACCGTCGTGGTTTATAAAAAGACGACGGTTCTAAAAACACCGTCGTGTAATACAACCTTAGACAACTAAAAAATGGAGTTTCAAATGGCTGTTCAAAAACAACGACGTACATAATTAAACAACCGACGTCTATTTGAAACAGATTTCCTCAGTGTAAAATCAATGCCAACAAAGAACGGCAGAAGTTATGAATCGACCGACGTAGAAAGTAAAGACGACGATTTCAATAAAAACTGCCGTTTTTACTCATAAAATAACACGACGAGGTTTTCGTATAAGACGCCGTATAATTACAAACAAATCCACGGCTTTAAAATACAAAATATCGCCGTATTAAATTAATTTACAACGACGGAAAATATAAATATATCGACGTCATTCTCGTATAGTTCTACTACGTTATCTTTAAATCGTACAATAAAATTTATCGTCGTATTTATTCATTTTATACGTCGTACCTTTAATTTTAACGGTCGTCTTAATAAGAATTTTTGTTAACAATTTTTTTCTTTGATTTTCTTATCCTACGTCGGTAGATCTACTTAATGACAAGAATTGAAATAACCACGACGGTTTATATAGAACACCGCCGACATAATCAGTTTTGTCTGAGATCCCAAGGGTTACGAAATCTTACCAGATGGAACTCTGTTCCACATCATAATCTTAACAGATGACACAGATTTGCAAATATTGCGTCGTGTTAGTTTACAAATTCTAGAACATTAATTTCCCTCATTTTAAATTTCCTCGGGAAAGAAAAATCTATTTATCACGCTTTGGAATTGAAAACTAAAACTGAAAGAATACGGGAAAAAAAACTCCATTTATAATTTAAAATTAAAATCCACGTCGGTTGTAGTACACTTAACGACGTTTAACAAAATAATCTACGTCGGTAATTATAAATCTACCGCCATCGTAACTTAATATAGACGACGAGAAAAGACGACGGTAGAACAGAAAACCGCCGTTGTTTCAGTTTCTTTAACATATCTTTCTGCAGGACTTGTGTAGTTCAAAGCATTGACAATGTCTTCATCATATCTCCCAGAAACTACTGATTCAATTGCTCATGCTTTAGAGGCCATCTGAAGCCATTTCTATTCTTTATCGCATTCTTGAAACCCATCTTCTTCTTCTGAAGCTCTACGGATAAAGGAAGAGGCTATCACAATAAATCCGACGGATCTTCTTAGGCAAGAAAATCAAGCAGAGGATCAGGCACATCTGATCTTCAGATTTCCCTGAGAAGCGAACTTTCCTTCGACAGCGAGTGGAGGCCAGGCTTGCATCTCTTTTGATGGAAAGCAAGGAGTATTCAGAAGCACTAAGTGTCCTATCAGGCTTGATCAAGGAAGTGAGAAGGCTAGTTGACAAGCTTCTTCTTGTGGACATATATTTGATGCGAGTAAGCTCAATTTCTCTTTGAGAAAACATCCAAATTATTATCTTTGAGACATGAGAGACTGAGAGAGGAAGAACTTGGAACCTTAAATGTAAACCGAAAATGAATGAAAGCGACAAATTTATAGAATAAATTTTTAAAACCAACGGCGGTCCTTACAAACAAACCGCCGTTTAAATTGTAAAATCAACGTCGGTATGATCGACGTATATTACAGAAATACACGTCGGTAAATTAATAAAAACGACGTGTTAAATAATATACCATGACGCGAGTTATTACTTATGTACTTTAATTTTTGAGTTTACTACGACGGTACCTACAAACTACTGTCGTATTTATTTACCACGTCCGAAGTTAAATGTACCGTCGTATTTTGTAATTTATACGTCGTAGTTATATGTAACCGCCATATTATTTTTTTGAAATGGTTTTATATGTAAGCAACTTTTCGTCTACTTGACTTACACATTTGTTGTTTTTATATTCTTATTTTATTTAAATCTGTCATCCAAAAAAGAAACTTTACATATTGCAGAATATTAATTTCCTTCGTTTTAAATTTCCTCCGGAAAAAAAACTCTATTTATAACGCACTGTAATTGAAAAATAAACTGAAAGGTCACGGGAAAAAAAATTCTATTCATAATTTAAAAATTAAAATCCACGTCGGTTATATTAAACCTAACGACGTTAAATGAAATGATTCCACGTCGAATGAAAAATATTGCGTCGTTTTAGTTAAAAACGACGTAGTTAAATGTAACCGCCGTATTATTTTTTTGAAATGGTTTTATATGTAAGCAACTTTTCGACTTACACATGCACTGTTTCCAAACCCGATTAAAAATTTCAATCTCCCAGAGAAACCTTTTCGTCTTTTTTCCTTGTCAGAGCATTGTCAGAGTTTCTCATCGTCTTCCTCTCGTCTTCTTCGTCGTCTCTGAACTTAAACATCGATCATCTTCCTCTTGCTTTCATTGCACGCAAAAGGTAAGCTTTCATTTTCACTATTTTGGTTACTGTTTTGCATGCTCATACGTTTTTTGTTTGAAAAATCTTTTTACCTTTTTTCTGGCCAAAATCATTTTACTTCTTTCCAAGTTTGATAAAATATACAGACAAAGAGAGAAAGTTTCCAACTTTGAAGACAACTACATCAACTAAATAAGACGACGGTAGACCACGACGGTTCGTCAGTTGTTCTAGCGTCGTCTGAAAATTGACAAAGTTGTTTTTAAAATAATAGTCTTTTTTTATATGCTTGTTTAATTGCAGGTTTGATTTCGCTGAACAATGGTTTTTGTTTTTCCCTTATTTGATAAAATATAAAGAAAAAGAAACTAGGGTTGGTATCTAATATAGACGATAAAATATAAATAATAGTTTACCACAAAGAAAAAGAAACTAGGGTTGGTATCTAATATAGACGATAAAATATAAATAATAGTTTACCACGACGGTGTATTACTATTGACGTCGTGTGAACATATATACCACGACGTTATATAAATAATGGTTTTAAACATTTATTACGTCTGAGATTATTTCATTGCGTCGTCTAAAATCATATCATACGTCGTATTTTTTTAATACCGTCGTTTGTGTTCTTAATGTTTTCCTGAAATATTTTCACTTGCAGTTTTGTCTGTTAGTTTTGTCTGTTAAAATGGTTTCTCAACAACAAACTAAGGATTCTGGCTCCAAGAAGCTTGGAATGGTAGCTCCTCAAGACAAGTCTTCGAAGAAGATGAAGTTTGCTTCATCATCTGCTGAGACAGAACAAACCAGCCAGACAACAATCTCAGATGATTCAAAGACTGGTCGAGGTATGAGCACAATGCCTCGTGTTGTGAAGAGAAAGCTTCAGAAACTGAGGCCAATTGTTGAGTACAATAAAAGGGGGAAAGGTGTTGGCCAAGCACATATTGAGATGCAGTCGTATATTGGTGTGTTGGCACGCTCCAGGATCCCACTTGTGGACAAGAAATGGTCCCAAATCCCCAAGGATATAAAGGAGCAGATTTGGGAAGCAGTTGACATGGCTTTTGTCGTAGGCCAAGGGGGCAAGACCTCTGTTTTAGCTTCTGCTTCCAAGAAATGGAAGGATTTCAAGTCTACACTAACGAGGCATTATATCCTTCCATACACCAATGACAGGGAGAAATTAAGCCAACCCCCTGAAACATATAAATTCATAGAGAAAGCACAATGGGATGCCTTTGTAGCTTCAAGGCTATCCAAAGATTTTGAGTCTGTGCATTCTCAACATGCACAGATTAGGGAGAAACTCGAGTACAATCATCGATTGTCTCGAAAAGGATATGCTGGATTGGAGGATCAATTGGAGGAAACCATGCCTGGGGTAGAAATTGATCGATCTACCTTATGGAAGAGAGCTAGACAGGACAAACATGGTAACATCCCTGATCCAAAGGTGGCAGAGAAAGCAAAATTAATTGTAAGCCTACTATCACTCTGTTTTAAATTTTTATTAAACTGTGAATTATTCTTATTACGTCGTATGTTATATTTTTCGTCGTGTGAATGATATTACCACGTCGAAAAGTTTTTAAAAACGTCGTTAAAGGTCTAAATAGGAATCACTACTATGTTTTCTGTAATTACAGCATAAGACGTCGGTGGTTCATTTTCGCGTCGTGTGAATGATATTACCACGTCGAAAATTTTTTAAAAACGTCATTAACGGTCTAAATAGGAATCACTACTCTGTTATCTTTAATTATAGCATAAGACGTCGGTTGTTTATTCATTTCGTCGTTTTAAATAAATAACCACGTCGGTATAACTACCGTCGTGATAAGTTATAATAACGTCGGTTTATACGTTATTGCGTCGTGTGAAATTATATAATACGTCGTTTGTACATAAATAACCGTCGTGTGTTTTTTTGTTTATCTTTTTTTAGGATGAATTGCAGAAACAAGTCTCGGAAGGCAAAGTCAGAGTAGATGGCAACAATGATGTGCTGACCATGGCTTTGGGCCCCGAGCATCCAGGCAGACTGAGGGGAGTTGGTGCTGGTGTTTCCCCAAGGCAATATTTCAATTTGCCCAAACCACAGAGGGTGAGCTTTGACGACCGTTTGAAGGACAGTTTAAGAGTTCTCCTTCAAGAAGAGACTAAAAAGATGGAGGCTAAGGCAAGGGAAGAGGCCTTAAGGATGGAGGCTAGGACAAAACAATTGGTAGAGGCTGAGAGGGAGCATTTCCTGAGTCAGCTTTCCCAATTAATTCCCAATTTTGATCCAAGCATGCTTAAACCAAGAATTAGCCAAAGCCCCAAAAATCCAATGTCTGACAAAGCTAGCTGCTCTGGAGGTGATGTGAGATCCCTACATTTGGAGGATGATACTGCCAAAATGGGGAAACATCAGCCAGATGAAGAGAAGGAAGAAGAAAAAAGAGATGAAGAGAAGGAAGAAGAAAAGGAGAAAGAAGATGAAGAAAAGCATGACGACAAGGTATGTTCACATAACTTTGCCTTTTTTATTTGTTTTTCAAAATTTCAGACGTCGATATTTTTATTTAATCCGTCGTTTGTTTAAAACTTAGACGGCGGAATTTTTTTAAGACGTAATAAAATATTTAAACGACGGTTTTTGCACCGTCGTTTAAATGGTTTCAGACGACGCTTTATTCATAAAACCGTCGTCTTTATTGAATTACCACGACAGTTTTTTCACCGTCGTTTAAATACTTTTAAGACGACGTTTTATTACTTAAACCGTCGTCTTTATTGAATTACCACGTCATTTTTTTTATTTCTTTAAACAGGTTATTGAAGTTGGTGCTTATTCAAATATGGAGGCGCCATCTTCTTTAAAAACCCTTTGTCGTTTTGTGGAAACGACACTCCTGCCTGAGGATAAGACACTCCAATTTACAATTGATAAGGAGGTGTTTGGTGGTGAGCGCGATACCTTCCTCCTGCCTGAAGATATTACACAATTTGCAGGCATGGAAGAAATTGGAGCTACTGTATTGGCTGTATATATGAGGTTTGTATTTCTAAGATAATAACTCGTTGGTTTATATATTGCGTCGTCTTAACTAACTAACCACGTCGTCTTAACTAACTACCGTCGTGATAAATATATTATAACGTCCTTATCTATTTCAGTACGTCGTGTGAAATATTATAATACGTCGTTTTTTTATACATAACCGTCGTGTTTTGTGTGCTGACTTGTTTATATTATTTTATTTGTTTAGGTACTTACACGATGTTTTGAAAAAAGCCAATATGTGCAGTATGGTTGGCTTTATCGACCCTGCTACAGTTAGTGCCAACTCTGGCACAATAACTGAAAGATCACGACTCGTAGCAGCTCGACTTCAGAAGACAGACGGTGAACAGATTTTCATGATGCCTTACAATCCAGGGTTAGTCTCCTTAGGATTTTGTTTTTATGATTTTCAATAAATGACAGCTTATAAACTAACCACGTCGGTGTTTTATTTTATTTAGTCGTTTGAAACTACTAACCACGTCGGTATTTATTTATCGTCGTGATAAATATATAATGTCGTCGTTAGCTACTTTACTTCGTCGTGTGAAATACTATAATACGTCGTTTTTGTAAATAACCGTCGTTTTTATATTAATTTTGTGCAGCCGTCATTGGATCTTGCTGATTGTAAGAGCAAAGAAGGAGACCGTCTATTTTCTGGATCCTCTGCCAGGTCATCGTGTGGTCGACGAAGAGGCGAAAAACATCGTGAACAGTGCTTTAAAAATATATAATACCCACATAGGCCGAGCAGGACGTAAAAATGTAATTTGGAAAACTCTCTCAGGCACACCAAAGCAACCCAGCAATGTCGAATGCGGGTATTATGTGATGCGCTTCATGAGGGACATCATCATGGATCCTTCCTTGGGGTTTGAGAATAAGGTAAGAAGAAATTACCTTCATACATTTCACGTCGTTTTTTGTATTATCAACGACGGTCATGTAAAATTAACGTCGTTGAATGGATATACTACGTCGGTTATGAAAAATATCGTCGTCTGTGATTGAATTTCTTTTTATTTATAAACCCTAATAGTCATTGTTTATGCAGTATGCCAAGGGAAACCAGGAAGCTTCATACCCCCAAGAAGCCATTGATGAAGTCCGGAATGAATGGGCAGAGTTTGTTTTCCAAATTATTAAACAGGGCAATTATTGAACACTTGATATTTATGTATAATGTACAAATTTTCTCTATAATATGTAATGTAAAAATTTGTTGAGGTTTTCTTAAATTAAAAAAAAACAAACATACAAATTGCTTAACCGACGTGTAATACTTTTCCAACGACCTAATAAAGTCACAAACCGTCGTATTTTGTTGTTTCGTGTTTTAAACAATTACGACGTAAAAATATAGTTAGACGACGTTCTTTGAACAATTGAGTCGTTTATGGTTTACAACATCTTCAATTTCTTAAGGGTTCAGGGTATCATCGACGACGTTTATGTAACGACAGCGGTTAAGTCGTGGAATATATATTTTACGTCGTATAGTTAAATAGCCGCCATGGTTTCTCATTTTAACGACGTCATTTTAACGACTTAGTAGTCTATTACAATTTACAACGTCTACAATTTATTAACACCGACGTGGTTTGTTGTTGTGGTAAGAATATTTTATTATTTTTATATCAAAATATTCAAAATAAATTTAAAATAAATCAGAAAATTGAAAAGTCAACTCCTATGAAGTCATTGATATATTTTCTTCCACATAAACCTTGAAAAAATTCATTTTGAATAACAAAAATTTAAAATGACCATCCAAAACAAAATTGTTTTGATGAGTCATAAAATCACTTCTAGTTTTATGGTTTAGGGTTTAGAGTCTAGGGTTTAGAGATTAGGGTTGTTATTTATTGGGGTTTATTTTTAAAGTATAATTTTTGGGTAGTCTAGGGTATATGTTAGGCTTTAAAACCATAAAACCTTTTATAAACTTAATTTTTTAAATTGTATAATTTAATTTTATGGGTTTAGGGTATTAATTTTTAACGACGGTGGTTGGGTCGTGGAATACATATTTTACGTCGTACAGTAAAACATACGACATGGTTTACGCTTTAAACGACGTCATTTTAATATGTAAGTCGGTTTATATAATTTACAACGTTTTTAATTTCTTAACACCGACGTGGTTTCTCATTTTAACGACGTCATTTTAACGACTTAGTAGTCTATTACAATTTACAACGTCTACAATTTATTTAACACCGACGTGGTTTGTTGTATGGTAAGAATATTTTATTATTTTTATATCAAAATATTCAAAATAAATATAAAATAAATCAGAAAATTGAAAAGTCAACTCCTATGAAGTCATTGATATATTTTCTTCCACATAAACCTTGAAAAAATTCATTTTGAATAACAAAAATTTAAAATGACCATCCAAAACAAAATTGTTTTGATGAGTCATAAAATCACTTCTAGTTTAATGGTTTAGGGTTTAGAGTCTAGGGTTTAGAGATTAGTGTTGTTATTTATTGGGGTTTATTTTTAAAGTATAATTTTTGGGTAGTCTATGTTATATGTTAGGCTTTAAAACCATAAAACCTTTTATAAACTTAATTTTTTAAATTGTATAATTTAATTTTATGGGTTTAGTGTATTAATTTTTAACGACGGTGGTTGGGTCGTGGAATACATATTTTACGTCGTACAGTAAAACATACGACATGGTTTACGCTTTAAACGACGTTATTTTAATATGTAAGTCGGTTTATATAATTTACAACGTCTTTAATTTCTTAACACCGACGTGGTTTTTCAGTCGTCGTTATATAAAAAATTCAAAATAAATTTAAAATTAATCCGAAAAATGAACGGCCTTACGTTCTTAATCCGAAAAATGAAGTTTCCGTCGTGGAATATTAAATTTACGTCGGTACTTGTAGAACTTTCGCCTTGGTTTTTCTTTCGACGTTTTATAACGCGCGCGCTCTAAAAATTTTCGCGCGACCTAAATTTTTTTAGATTTGGCTCTTAGTCTTATACTTTGATCCCTGAAACCTAAAATTTCAGATTTCACGCGACATAACATTTCGCTCTCTCACTTCTGCTCTAATTAAAAGTTGCACTCTCCAGGCTCGTCGAATCTGTGAGCTCGTCCAACCTGTAAGTACAAACCCTATCTTCCCCTTGTAAATTCATTGAATGATATTAGGTTGTTTTGTTAAAGGGTTTTAGGTATATGCTTTGCGATCTGTTAATAATGTGCTTATAGGTATGGGTTCATGGATTTTCTGTTTAATGGGTTCATGACAAGATCAAATAAAGGTGTACTTTTGCTGGAAATCAACACAAAAAGACACATCACCAACTTCCAAATGATTTCCAGCAAAAGGACACCTTTATTTGATCTTGTCATTTTCCGCTCTGGAGAAGGTGCAAAGTGCACCAATGCTTATAGGTATGGGTTCATGGATTTTCTGTTTAATGGGTTCATGGATTACATTATCTGTTATGTTGAATTGGGAATGGATTTAATTTTGTCGTATCTTTTAATCACCCTATGTTATGTTGAATTGGGAATGGATTTATTGTTTTCATGCTTGGTTTCATGTATATGTTGGTTTCTTGCTTGGTTTCATATATATGTTGTGTTCTTAATGGGTTTTGTGTTCTTGAAAATAAACTGAGACACGACGAATTTTAAGGCGTACGACGACGATTACACGACGGTGTTTTTAAACTACCGTCGTTGTATTACTTATACACGACGGTTTTTTCATAAACCGTCGTTTGTATTACGTATAATAGACGACGTCTGTTGAAAATCCGTCGTCTATATATGCCAAATACGTCTGTTTTTGATTAAAACCCGTCGTCTCTGTTGTTTATTACTTGCGATTAGATCATTGTATAATCTGCTATAGTGATGGTCATTGCCTGTATTTTCACTTTATTATAGATAATAGGTTATAGTGTCGGAGATGGATAAGTCATGGATGCACTCGGATAGAAGATCGAAGGCATATGAGTTTGGGGTGGAAGCATTTTTGAACTTTGCTGTAGAAAATCTTCTAACTACAACACATATCCGTTGTCCATGTGTTAAATGTGTTAATTTGAAGTTGTTTGGGGTTGGAATTATAAGGGATCACTTATACTTTAATGGAATTGACCAAAGCTATAAGAATTGGACATTTCACGGAGAACCTTGGGAAGCAACTACTAATGCTAGCAGAAATGTTGAAGAAGATGATGGCCATAGTAGGTACAGTTTTGTGTCTGAAGAAATTGATATGGATGATAATGATTTTGGTGATTTTGGTTCGGATCCGTATGAGTTTGCCAATGTGATTGGGGATGGAGATCAACCAGTGTACCCTGGTTGTAGAAAGTACACGAAGTTATCGGCATTAGTGAAGTTGTATAATTTGAAGGCAAAACATGGGATGAGTGATGTCTGTTTTACAGAATTATTGATACTTCAAGGCGATTTGCTTCCAGAAGGAAATACAATACCAACCTCCATGTATGAGGCTAAAAAGACTTTGTGTGCATTGGGGCTGAGTTATGAGAAAATGCACGCATGCCCCAATGATTGCATCTTGTATAGGAAGGAGTATGAGGATTCAACTAATTGTCCTACTTGTGGTATCTCAAGGTGGAAGGAAGGCAAAGATGCAATCTTGAAAGAGGGTGTGCCAGCGAAGGTGGTGTGGTATTTTCCCCCAATTCCAAGGTTTAAAAGGATGTTTCAATCACATGAGACAGCTAAGAGTTTGACTTGGTGGCATGTTGCTAGAAAATCAATTGACGGTCAGATGTCTCATCCGGCGGATTCCCCGTCTTGGAAACTTCTTGATGATAAATGGCCTGAGTTTGGTAATGAGCCGAGAAACTTGAGATTGGCTCTTTCATCTGATGGATTCAATCCCCACAGTTCTCTAAGTAGCAGATATAGTTGTTGGCCGGTTATCTTAGTTACATATAATCTCCCTCCATGGCTGTGCATGAAACGAAAGTTCATGATGTTAACCTTATTGATTTCCGGTCCTAAACAACCCGGAAATGATATAGACGTCTACTTGGAGCCTTTGATTGATGATTTAAAATCCTTGTGGGTTGGGATTAGAGGAGTGTATGATGCACATAATGGAGAATACTTTACACTCAGAGCTGCATTAATGTGGACAATTAATGATTTCCCCGCCTATGGAAACTTATCTGGTTGTGTTGTTAAAGGATATAAAGCTTGTCCAATATGCGGCGATGATACACCTAGTCACAGGTTGAAAAATGGCCACAAAATTTGTTACATTGGGCATAGAAAATGGTTACCAATCAATCATCCATATAGGAGGCAACGTGCAGCTTTTAATGGGAAACCTGAATATGGCATACCTCCAGAGCCATTAACCGGAGAAGAAGTGCTGCATATGGTTGAAAATGGTGACAGAGTTTGTTGGAAGAAGAAATCAATATTCTTTGATCTCGAGTATTGGAAATACCTTCCTGTGAGGCATGCCCTAGATGTTATGCACATTGAGAAGAATGTTTGCGATAGTATCATTGGTACATTGCTGGAGATCCCTGGAAAAAATAAAGATGGGATTGCTGCTCGATTAGATTTATTGAACATGGGGGTCAAAACTGATTTGCAACCCGAGTATGGAGAAAGACGTACTCGTTTGCCTCCTGGGCCTTGGAATTTGTCAAGAGCAGAGAAGAGAGAGGTTTGCAATTCTCTCTATGGTATGAAGGTCCCTGAAGGTTATTCTTCAAATATTAAAAATCTTGTATCTGTACAAGATTCAAGACTTCTTGGCCTTAAATCACATGATTGTCATACCTTAATGCAACAATTGCTCCCTGTGGCAATTCGTTCTGTTTTGGAGAAGCCTGCAAGGTATGCAATAACTCGTTTGTGCTTCTTCTTCAATGCTATATGTGCAAAGACTGTTGATGTTTCCAAGCTAGATAAGTTGGAAGAAGATGTAGTAGTTACTCTGTGTTTGCTTGAGAAGTACTTTCCCCCTTCATTCTTTGATATCATGGTTCATCTAGTAGTACATCTTGTCAGAGAAGTTCGTCTATGTGGGCCAGTATATTTTAGGTGGATGTATCCGTTTGAAAGATATATGAAAGTGCTGAAGGGGTATGTTCAGAATCGTACTCGTCCCGAAGGTTGCATTGCTGAGCGGTATATAGCTGAAGAAGCGGTAGAGTTTTGTACTCAGCATTTATCTGATGTTAGTACAGTTGGAGTGCCTTCAAGCCAAAAGATGGGAGTTTCAAAGCCATTATCAGGTTGCACAGTGAGCGTAGTTGATCAGGACCTGTTGAATCAAGCACATCTATATGTCTTGGAGAATACGGAGGAAGTCCTACCTTATATCGAGTACGTATGAGTTTTATTCTTTAAGTTTCCATTTAAAATTATTTCTTATGTTTATCTTATATATTTGGGACCGTAATGCTTGAATTTTTCGTGTCATGTAGGCAACATATGATCCACATCAAGACTGCTTATCCAAAATTTAGAAAGAGAACAAAGTGGCTGCAGGATAAGCACAATAGCACTTTCATTCAATGGCTACGCTTCAAGGTATATGTTGTTGAATAACGTATTTCTCTTTTAATTTTCTTCTTATTTATATGTTAGGATGAATTAAGATATGATTAATTTGCAGGTTCAAAGTGAAGTTGAGGAAGACAATCATGGCGTATCAGAAAATTTAAGGTGGCTAGCAGCTGGTCCAAACATGTCAGTGCCATTATATAGGAGCTATCTTATTAAAGGTATTAAATTCAATATCAAGGCACAAGATGATGTGCGGACAACTCAAAATAGTGGAGTTTATTTACTTGCACATACCATGCAAGTTGCTAGTGCCAAGGATAAAAACCCAATTCTCTCAAATATGGGTTTCTATGGTGTCATTCAAGAAATTTGGGACCTTGACTACCAAAAGTTTACAATCCCAGTCTTTAGGTGTGATTGGATAGATAGTTCTGGTCTTGTAGTCGACGAACTTGGATTTACCCTTGTAGATTTGAGTAAAATTGGACATAGGAATGACCAATTTGTTTTGGCTTCTCAAGTCAAACAAATATTTTTTGTTGACGACCCGATGCATCGTGGTTGGTCGGTAGTGTTATCAATGCCTAGTAGAGAATATAATGATGTTATTGGTGATGAAGTATTAGGTGATGTGATAATTGAGTGTGAGCCATTTACTAGAGGGATGCCAAATGTTGACACATTTGATGAACTGGTAGGTGAGTTAGGCGGTCAAAATATTCGAGATGGGTGTGAAGATATATGGATTGAATGATGCTTATGTAATTGGCAGTGTATGACATTAATTTTGTAATATATTGTAATGTGATTTCTTCACTTTCTACGTTCAAATAAAACACGACGTTATTGTGAATCAGTTATTCAGCATATTTACCGACGTCTTAAAGCAACGTAACAATGAAGAACCACGACGCTATTGTGAAGCAATTATTCAGGATATCACGTCGGTGAAGGATAAAGAACCGCCATGTAATTCAAAATAACACGACTCCAATCCCATAATACCGACGTCTAAAAAACGAGATATGTAATCTGAACGTTAAAAAATACGACGTCATCATACATTTTCCACGTCGCAAGTTCTTTTATAAACGAAGAGGAACGAAATTAATTCCGACGGAAATTCATTATAACCGCCGTCTAATAACAATTAAACGACGTTATTTGTAATACGGCTCCCATCATAATCTACGCCGTCTATATGTTCTGTAATACGGCTCTCATTTATTTGGAACCGACGTTGTTTAGACGTTCAACGTCGTCTATATTATTAAGTGCGTCGTGAGTAATGAATACATATAAATACAACGTCGACTATATAAATGTATACGTCGTAAATAATGACACTGACAACTATTTCCACGTCATCTTTTTTAGATAAAATCGAAGTGGAAAATTTATTTCACGACGGTTTTTTGTAAATAAGAGACGTTGTAGAACTTTAGCAGACTAAACACGTCTGTTTTTATTGTTTTCCGACGTTGTTGTATTTAACAACGTCTAATATTTATGGTCGTTGTTTGTTTCTGAAAATAGGACGTATAAATTTTTTAATACGACTCTCATATATTTGTAACTGACGTTGTTTAGTTTTTCAACGTCTACTATAGAAACACATACGTCGTAAATAATGACACTGACAACTATTTCCACGTCATCTTTTATCAAAAAATCGAAGTGGAAAATTAATTGTACGACGGTTGTGTTTATATGTGCGACGTAGTAGGTATCAATAACGTCGTCTTCTAATGTATTTAAAGACGTCATATTTTTTATTGTCGTGAAAATTATATTTAACGTCGGCGTATTTTTATTGTCGTCGTTGTATGTCTATCTTGCGGCCTTGTTCTCTTAATATGTGTCATATTTTCCCTTTTTAACGACGGTCTTTTTAGAGAATTGGTCGTCTATTATCATCATCGATTGCTTTTTTTAGATCTTTTTGCAGTACAAAGACGTCGTTTTGTATTTTTTGATGACGTTGTATTGTTTAACAACGACGGTTATTTAGCGTCGTGGTTTATGAGGGAAAAGATGACGGTGGATTCCACGACCATTGAAAAACCAAATACACGACGGTGATTTACCGTCGTCTTTTTGCTTTTTTGTAGTAGTGATAATTGTATGTTGGCCTCCACTAATGTTGTGCATGAACCGTTACTTTAGAAAATTTGGATCTTAAATGTCTTATTGCAGAACTTTTGGATAATCTTCGATTTGACACTCTTAGAAAGTCTTTAGGTATTTGTTCTTTTGAATAATTGTTTGTATGCATGTCAAAAGACTCATGCTATTCTCTCCTCTGTTTTTGAAATTGGTTTAAATTCTAAGTATTTTGTTCAGCACATGCAAGGATTGATGAGGGATATCAATCCTACTGACGTCTAGAAGTTTTTGCTGATCTTAGATTGGATTTTTGGTGTTGAATCACTTTGGGCAGATTAATATTGGGTTTTTGTGAATGGTTATCGACTGTCTTTGTTTTTTATAAAGTCAATTAAATGCTTTTTTTTTATTTATTAAATCTCATGTCTCACATATAGCACATACACTTCAATCTTGCTTAATAATTTTGAATGAATCCTCACCTTGCCCTTGTCTTGATACTAGATTTGCATTGTACTTTTTGCTACTGAGCTCACAAATTTATAACGTCTCTTAATTAAAGTAAAGTAAAATAAGTGCTTGACCCTTGCCAAGTAACCAGGCCTTTTGTCTAACCAATGTCGAGGTTCGCATCAAAAAGCTTTGATCTTGTACACATTGTTCATCTTTGTAGCCTACATGACTCGGGTTAGTATATCCTAGGGGTGCTTTAACACCCATTGTCTTAAAGTCAATTGACTTGAGCACATTGATTTAACACCCGTTACATGGGTTTTGTAGAAAGCTTGATAAAGTTAGCATTTTTTTTTTTAAAAAAAAAGGGTGAAAGTGGTGACCTCTGTATGCATTTTGTATGTGTTTATTCTATGTTCTTGGCTTGTTCTTAGTTGGATTTTTTCTTTGTTATTAAGCAAGTTTAGTCACATAACACGAGATTGGGCTTTCATATTTGCTCATTTGATGGACTTTATTTCTCACATATACTTTTGATTCTCCATTTTATAATCCTTGTGTTTGATTAAACATGTGTGATTTGATGTGCCTTAAATCCTGAAAGGCTTTGCTTCAAATGCTTCTAGACAGATATTGGTATTGGCCTTGCTTGTCCATCCTTATGCTTAGTATTCGCATGTACTCATGATTTGTTTGGCATGAATGAAGGAGGAGTCTTGGGTTCTTATTAAGCATAGTAATTGGTGATTCTATGTCTTTATGGTTTCGTCTCTCTTCTAAGTGTTGCTTATTTTTTTTTCTTTTCTGTGGCTTTATTTTTTATTTATTTAAAAAAACAAAACAAACAAAAACAAAAACAAAAAAATTCGAAACATTATTTACAGTGTTTATCCCTCTTATTTTTGGCTTTTTGGTGATAATTATTCTCTCATATTTTTTTGCTATTTTAATGCATGCTACTGTTATCCCTTTCTTTTGGCTTCTGACATCTTGCTATTTCTTGGGCATTCAATTGGTGATTTCTTTATGCCTTTATATTAGCTCCTTTATGTTCCTTCCTTACCCTTTGGATTTCCTGACAAAAAGGGGGAGAGATCACTATGTGAAATTATGATAAAAAGGGGGAGAGGTTGTGTTGTAGAATTAAGGGGGAGTTGTGTTGTAATTTTGCTTTGAATTACATTTCTTCTCCCACATGCTTCACTGGCTTTGTTGTTTCATAATGTGCAGGGATTCAGAGCTTCGAACTTAATTTGTAAAATCACATGAAATTTTTTTTGAGTTGTAATAGGTGTTTTGTCTTGGAAATGCCAAAGGGGGAGATTGTTTGTATGAAATAAGTGTTGTCATTTCCTAGACTCTAGCATAGGTTGAAAATTAGTATGTGAAGAATTGTTTCTGGACTTTTTGGGACAACTCATTCAACCCCATACATCCGTGGCATGACTTTACCGATATGAGAAACTTGACTTCAGGTAAATCATGACATAATCATGCATTCATTATAGGATTCCTAATTTGAGTTATTTTCACTCAAGTATTTTTATGTTAATCTTATTTTTAATAGGATTAGATTTTATCTCTTGAGATTACTTTCCTAGTTGGACTCTATTTTGATTTAAGTTAAAATATTATTTTTCATTCTTGACTTGAAAAGCACATTTTATTAATACCTAATTGGTCTCTTTGATAAAGATTGTTATCTTGAATAACAATCCTTGCATGAGTTGACGGATTAATTAGTATTAGTGGTCTCAATGTTTTTTGACGTTTTTCATCTTGTGCCCATATTGAATCACAACTAATAGTCATAGTTGAATAAGTTTAATGTGTGTTCATATTGCATTAGGTTTAGAAGTCTTAGTTGAATGGGTCTTATAGTTGTATTGGAAGTGTAGTGACGTGGGGTTTCTCTCCAGGTAGAGAAATTGGCTTTGAATAAAAAGGATTGTTGTTCCTTTTTATTGGCAGCTTTCCAACACATGAGTTCTTGAATATATCGAATTTGTTTTTGAGAAAGCTGCTATGCTTATTTTTCTTAGATAAATCATATCAAGTGTTCCTTGTTTACTTGGTGATTTATCAAATCCTTTCTTCATTCATATTGCATTCATATGCATGTCGGTGACTCATATAGTTGAGGGCACTAAGACCGTGGTGGTGGTTTTCCTCCGGCGAGCTTGAAGCAATCGTGGCCAGTATTGCGTTCAACATAAGGAGTGTCGAAGATCATCCCATGATAGAAGTTGAGTTACGAAGAAGTCGGAAAATATTATTTAGAATCTGTCTAAGATAAGTGTATGAGTACTTCTTGTAATCATCGTTCTATAGTGGATTTGTGTTAGACTGAGAAGTCCCATGGATTTTCCCCAGGGGTGGGGTTTTACCACGTAAAATAATTCTCTGCGTATTTCTTTATTTTATGTTCAGCACATTTCTGGATAGATAAGCCATATCAATCCTGCTATCAAAGTTTATTTTTATTTATTTGATTATAATCTTAAATTGGCATATTCACTAGGCATTTTTAGTCATCCTACAGGTGTTTTCAACCTCCCCTACAGTGGCCCCAATAGCTTGAGCAACAACTACTGTCATACAGAAATCCAAAATACCATGCAATTGAACCCAAGAGATCCCATAATGTAACGACACCGTGTGGATAGAGCCATCATTTGCTGTTTCCACCAGCAGGACGAGGGATCTCTGATAGGCCCATGATTCCATGTCAAGAACTTGAAGGTGATCATGGTCACATACAAGGTCACATACAAACCGAACCCAAAAACCGATTATGTGCAATTTTCTTAATAAAGACATCCTCTAAATAAAACCCACAAAACGATCGGATACTGTAGAAGCCTCTATCACCACCCCCACCTTCTCACGATCTGTGAGCATGAGTTGTCTTTTGAGTGAAGTCCCAATCTCGTAAAGGGTCGGCTCCCCAACAGAAAGTGGGGTTCCCCTCTCCCCCATATTAGCAGGACCGAAAGTAGAAAATAGTCTACGTCCGATCTGGAAAACGACGGAGAGCAAAAAACCTGTACTATAGAGAGAGGTGCTACCAAAACCTAATAACCAAATTCTCAAATCAAAATGTGCCAAACATGATACAAAATCGAGGAGGAAAATACGTGATCCAGATACTCGATACCAATCCGGAGAGAACTAGGAGATACTATTTCAGGAACACGTAGAGGACAAAGACTCTTCCGTGGGAAACAAAGAAGAAACCCTAGTCAAGACTTTACTCTCCTCATAGAAATGAGAGAGCGACCCAACCATAAATATGAATTTATGACAACCATAGGTTAAGGCAGGGTTTTTATTTTACTTTTTTATTTTGGTAGAATTTGGAATTATGATGCCTATATAAATGCCTAACTCTAACTTGAAATTAACAGAGCTCTTTCAACTAAGATTCATTAATTACCTGCGGTTGGTGGTTTCAGTAAAGAGAAGGAAGGTTTGGTCCTGAGAAAGTTGTAGAGGATTTTATTAATAAACCTATTTTAGCATGATAATATTCAAAATTCTTATAGAGCCTGTTTGGAGTGAAAAACTCCAAACTAACTATGTGTTATTTTCTAATTGGTTCTTATAAAATTTTAACACCCTAAGAACTAATTAGAAAAGAATATGAAGTGACTAGTTTTGAGTTTTTCTCTATAAATAGACTTTTATGAGTTTTTTTGTATAATCTATATATATAAAGCAAAAGGCAGAGAATGGTGAAACATTCAAAATACCAGAAAATGCCCTTGGTTAATGCAAACATTAAGAATTGAAATTATTAATTAAATGAGGATAATATGGTAAATTCACAATTTTTCGTATTAAAAAAATTAAAAGAAAAAGAAATATCAAATGACTTGAATTACTATCTTTTTTAATTCTAAAATAAATTTAAATTTTTTTAAAAAAAAACTTCTCGCATGCGCGGAAGCGCGTGCAGAGAGGCTAGTATTTATAATGTTTCAAACCCCTACCATCCTCATTTCTCTCAAATATCTTATCCACCATGCTACAAACAACTTTGTGATTTTATGGTATACCTTTTGATATTTATAATGTTTCTTTTTCTTTTGTGTTGTCCTTTCTTTTTCGTCTCTCTTTTCGTCCTTTCTTTTTTCTTTTTTTTCCTTCTTTCTTCTTTCTCTCTCTTTTCCTTTCCTCTTCTCTCCTTTTTTTTTCCTTTCTTTTCCTTCTCTTTAGTTTTCTCTCATTTCTCTTTTTTCTTTCTTTCTTTCCTTCAATCTTCTCTCCTCTCTCCTCTCTCTCTCTCTCTCTCTCTCTCTCTCTCTCTCTCTCTCTCTCTCTCTCTCTCTCTATTTTTTTTTCTTTTTTTTCCTTCTCTCTTCTCTCCTCTCTTTATCTTTTCTTTCTTTCTTTTCCTTATATTTTCTCTACTCTCTCTGTTTTTTTTAATTTAAATTTTTTCGGTTGTGAGTTTTGTAACATGCATGTTATTATTTATGAAACCGTTACACGACTTGAAACCCGACACGACACGTTTATTAAATGGGTTGGGTTCGGGTTGAGCATTCTTGACACGTTTATTATCCCGACACGACACGACCCATTGCCAGCCCTATGTGGGAGGATCATATCTCATAAGCCTACCAGTGGATTCTCCAGTATAAAGAATTGTTTCCTGCAATTTCCACTCATTGAACATACAAACTAAATAAAAAAACTACAAAATTAATAATTACAAAATTTTCCTTCCACTTTCCCACTTTTTCTCAGCAACCAAACAGATTAAAAAAGAAATTGCATCCAGAAATGAAAAATCAAAGAACAAGACTCAATCCATCTACACATAAATCATAACAAATAGATCTACATTCTATACCACATTAAACTAGAGAAGAGAGAGGAGATAGGTACATCCCAAATGTGAAAGTCACTCAAATTTCTTGGTTTACAACAATTGGAAATCCTTTACATTTCGGCCTATCAAATAGTGAAGCCAAATTTATTTACTAAAAATTAGCGTAGACTGTATGATTTGGATTTGGACCTCTCAAATCCAAATCCCTCCTCCCAAATTTCACAATCCAAACGGCCCAGTAATGATAGATCATTAACTTACCATTGCCCAGGTGTTACGATGATTCAAATATGAGATAACTAGTCTATAAGTCAAGATCATTTTTCACTAACCTAGCCATGTTGGCATCTTCCCTCATTTGTTATTGACCAATGGCTGAAGTCCTTATTTGTTAACGCTCTTAATCCCAAAATGAAAAATCATTCATATCTACCTTTCTTAAAAAATACATCAAATTCTCCATTAAATTTTTTTTAAAATTTAGTAAGATATCCAATCCTAGAGACCAAACAAACCATGATTATAAGTAGAGTTTGGATGGTTGAGATTTCCTATATATTTCTAGTAGAATTGTGATTCCATAACGTGATATCAATTAAAATTAGGGGCTCTTAGATATAGGTCCAATTTTACAAATATATATATATATATATATCTATATATATAAAGCAAAAGGCAGAGAATGGTGAAACATTCAAAATACCAGAAAATGACCTTGGTTAATGCAAACATTAAGAATTCAAATTATTAATTAAATGAGGATAATATGGTAAATTCACACTTTTTCATATTTGAAAAAATTAAAAGAAAAAGAAATATCAAATGACTTGAATTACTAACAATAAGTGTGTGGATTGCACCCAAATTCTATGATAAGAATTGGACTTATAACGAATCATTTATTAAAATTAAAAGGCCATGAGAGTTTTATCAACTCTCTTGCACCAGTATTTCCGTACATCGGCCTATATCGTATAGAAAGTAGATTTTAGAAAATCAAAACACCACCAGTCTCTTCTTCTCATTGATCCCGAGAAACTGCTTACGGAGAGATGGACTCCACATCTTCGTCGAAACTCACCTACATTCCTGAAGAAATTGTACGTGAAATCCTCCTGAGGTTGCCGGCCAAATCTTTAGTCATGTGCATTGCGGTGTGCAAGTCATGGAGTTTCCTGATCAAAAGATGTAACTTCATTGACGCCCATCTCAGCCGCAAATTATCATTCCAATCCAACCACCAAATTGTCAAGTTCTTCTGCTGGAAAATCACACCAAGTTGAACTTGTTGTCATGTTATGGGGATATCCTTTTCCATAACCCTGCGTTACGTAGTGGTGCTGCTGACTATATTACCGAGCTTATGAATCCGCCAATTTCAAACGAAAACACTGGTTTTGACATGGTCCAAACTCGTAACGGGCTTATATGCCTTACTTGTTCTAAGGATGATGACATAGCTGCGACTGACATCTTTCTTTGGAACCCTTCAATTAGAAGGTATGTGGTGTTGCCTAGGCCTAATTTTATTGTATATCTAAAAAATTATTATAACATTGTTCGTCACTACTTTGGCTATGATTCTCACACCAACGACTATAAGGTTTTGAGATGTGTGAGTAATCATTCTACCCTAGTTGCGGTTGAGATTTACTCCTTAGCCAGGGGCTCCTGGAAAACCCTTACCGCGTCAGCTCCTGCATATTTTGGGTTGGGCGCTGCTACATGGCCTTTCTTTTACTGGACTGTTGTCAATGATGCGCTGCATTGGGTTCGAGTCCGTGAAAGAAGAGGGAAGGACCTTGTCATTGTGTCCTTTGATATAAGCACTGAATTATTTGGCGAGATAATGATGCCTCAAGGTGTGAGAAAAATAGACTATCCATACGTGGACTGCAACATATGGATTTCAAAACATAAGGGGTCCGTTGCCCTGCTCGAGTGTAGCAATATGTTCATCGAAAGTTCTGAGACTCAATTTCACTTGTGGGTCATGGAAGAGTATGGTGTGGTGGAATCCTGGACCAAATTGTATACTTATTCTATGGCAGAGTATTTTTTATTCTCTCTTGGTTTTAACATCAGTCACGAACATGTGTTTATGCCTGATATCCGTAAAACTCTACCTCCACCTCCACTGAAGAGCCTTGGCAATGGGGAGAGCCAGAAAACTCATCGAGGGGACATAATGGATTTTTTTGTAGAGAGCCTTGTCTTACTTGGCCACCCCAATGCCATTTCCTACTAGAGTAGAGAATCGCTTTTGCTTTTTGTACGTACTTCATTGCTAGATTGTGCTTGATTCGGTGGATATGTATTATTTCAACATTTAAATGTGTTTGCTATATTTAATTTCTTCAGTATTATCACCATGATGGGACATCAAATAGCTGGTGTTATATAACCATTGTGGTAGATTGCCAATTACAATGATGAATTAAATTGTGTTGTGTAGATTTTAAGTGACACAACGGTTGCAAGAAGTAACTGTTGTCTTTGTAAAAAGCACTAATAAAAATTTAACTTAAGTGATTTCATGGCTATTTATGAGAAAAACATATTGAGGCCGGTGCCATAGCCACTAATTTCTTATAAACTAGCCCATGTGCACGTGCTTCCGTGTACGAGGCCGTAGCACGACTTAACTGTCAAACAAAGTAGGACAAATATAAAGTTATGCTCATATATGCTCATATTTTTATTCTTCTCTAATATAGAGGTAGTATAAAGAATCACAACCCTAAATAAAATATGAACCAAAATCCTAACTAAGAGCGGGCTCGCCAACATTAACATCATATGCAAAAGAGTTAAGGTTCTAGTGTTAAGTTATGGTTAAACTATACATCAATTGCCTCCTTTTCAAGTACAAAATTAAATGAACAAAAAAGGAATACAGATCAATCAATTCTTAATGAACAAAACCAGATCTGTAAATTCTTATATTAAGAAAAGAAAAGCTACATGAATATGTTTCTTTTTCTCGCTACTGACACAAATGTTTGTAAATCAATTATATGATTTTGCAGAGAGCCTTGCCTTCCTCGGCCATCCCAATGCCATTTCCTACTAAGAAGTAACAACAGGATCGCTTTTGAACTTCATAGTTAGTGACTTGTTAGATCCTCCTTGTGCTTGATTGAGTGGATATGCCCAGCATATTCCTGCAACTTATTACCCTGGTCTAAACAGACCAGGGTAAATTTTGGGGGACCCCATAACAAAAGAAACTAATCACCCTGGTCTAAACAGACCAATCTAGCTTTAAAAATACCTAAAGCGTCATCAGCTTGACAAGAACTGACCCAACTAGGAGCCGTTTCAAGAATGAACAAGCCCAGATCCAAATAGGTTTTTGAATAAATATTTAAAAGTTGTAACCCATTTGGAAATGCAAAACCTTCTAACACAATATGAGTTGTTTTGGTGTGGGAGGATCATATCTCAGAAGCCTACCAGTGGATTCTCCAGTATAAAGAATTGTTTCCTGCAATTTCCAATCATTGAACATACAAACTAAATCAAAAACGACAAAATTAATAATTACAAAATTTTCCTTCCACTTTCCCACTTTTTCTCAGCAACCAAACAGATCAGAAAAGAAATTGCATCCAGAAATGAAAAATCAAAGAACAAGACTCAATCCATCTACAAATAAATCATAACAAATAGATCTACATTCTATACCACATTAAACTAGAGAAGAGAGAGGAGATAGGTACATCCCAAATGTGAAATTCACTCAAATTTCTTGGTTTACAACAATTGGAAATCCTTTACATTTCGGCCTATCAAATAGTGAAGCCAAATTTATTTACTAAAAATTAGCGTAGACTGTACGATTTGGATTTGGACCTCTCAAATCCAAATCCCTCCTCCCAAATTTCATAATCCAAACGGCCCAGTAATGAAAGATCATTAACTTACCCTCTTAAATTCCAAAATGAAAAATCATTCACATTTACCTTTCTCAAAAAAAATCCCTCAAATTTTCCATTAAAATTTTCTTTTTAATTTAGTAAGATATCCAACCCTAGAGACCAAACAAACCATGATTATAAGTAGAACTTGGATGGTTGAGATTTCCTATATATTTCTAGTAGAATTGTGATTCCATAACGTGATATCAATTAAAATTAGGGGTTCTTAGATATAGGTCCAATTTTACTAATCTATATATATAAATCAAAAGACAAAGAATGGTGAAACATTCAAAATATCATAAAATGCTCTTGGTTAATTCAAACATTAAGAATTGAAATTATTAATTAAATGAGGATAATATGGTAAATTTACTCATTTTCATATTTAAAAAAATTAAAATTAAAAGAAATATCAGATAATAGATCCTATTTTTATGGAACACAACTACCCATTATCTTTTTTAATTCTAAAATAAATTTTAAATCTTTTTATATTTTTTAAATATAAAAAAAAAAAAGCATTTCGCAAGCGCGGAAGCGCGTGCAAAAAGGCTAGTATATAAGAGCAACTCCAGCAAGGAGCTGAGCCCAAGGCTAGGGGGAGAAAAAAAACAAAAATCTATTTCCAGCGAGGAGCCCAGGCCCAGGCGCAAGGTGGGACCCAGCAACCTGGGATGGCCCGAGGGCAAGGTTGGCCCGAGCTCCAGACTTCGTTTTGGTGCTAACATCATCGCTACAGTGCTACAGTGCCAGGCACTACAGTACTGCTAAAAGTCCACGTGTCGCACTCTGGGCTCTCCGATTAGATTTTTTTTTTTTCTCCAATCCAACGGCAACCAATTTTTATGCAATAAAAAAATTATTTTAAAAAAAAATACCAAAAAATTACTGATTTTTTTTTTCTATAAATACCAAAATTTTATCCGATTAAGATATGAATTTTATAATAAATATTGATATGGACGAACCCAAAAATATTATCCAAATTAATTTTTTTCATTAAAAAATTTGTGAAAAAAACAAAAAAATGAATAGTAATTGCTCTTAGCCATGGCAATGGGTGGAAACACAAAATACTATTTGAAAGGGCAACCACTATTCACGTAAATAGTGGCTGCCCTAGCATGGCAAGGGGCAAATGGGTGGAGTTGCTCTAATGAATGCAGGACTAGAGTTGTTACCGCTTAATTCCAGTCCACAAGACCAGGTGTTTAGCCACCTAAGTAACCAGTATGTCCACAAATTTTAATGTAATTACAATTTCTGCCACTATGTAGAAACGGAAAGTACATAAAGATGGACAAATCGCAGAATTTACGTTTCCTCAAAACGTCATGCTCCTTCCAAGCAAATTTCCTCTGATTTCTTGGTTCTTTAATGGAGAGATTTGTGGGTTTCTATGTATGATTCACTATTATAGTAGCAAATTTCCTCTGCCACTAAACGTCAGTTGCTGGTCCTGTTGTACATGTAAATTGTATGATTGGGGTTCCAACTTTTCTATTACACGTAGTTCCTGATACATACCAATGCCATAGGCCCACAAGTAGGAGAACGATTGTATGATTTGGCGTCAGTTGCATTACAACGATTGTTTCAACCTTCCAATTCTGTTTTATGGTTTTAATTTTAAATAGGAAGGGAACCATTTTTGTTTTGTGTACCTGGAGAAGAGGAAGGTATTCTTTTCTTAAAATAAATTTGTCATATATGGAATTATGAAGCAAGGGCGGTAGGGATGGCAAAAATCCCCGTAGAGGCGGGTCCCCGTCGGGTCCCCAACCCTAACGGGGGGAGATTTCAGGTCTAAATGAGTATCGGGTACGGGGATCCTCGAACTTGAAAAATCCCCGACGAGTATGGGAAGGGGATGGTACTGGCGTCCCCGAACCCAGCCCGAAAATATATATTTTTATATTTAAATAAATAAATATATAATTATAATATTTATGTTTAACCCTAAGTTAACTTCCCTCTCCTAATTCTTCCTAATTTTCTAAGGAATTTCATATTGATGTGATTTTAAATAGTTGAGTTGAACTTTATAGTTAATTTGGATGTGTTGAATGATAAGTTAATATGAAACTTAATGTTAAAATGTATGATAAATATTTTTTTATGCAAAAAAATTGGGAATTCGGGGCGAGTATGGGGGATAGTCCCCCGACGGAGACGGGGACGGGGATTCCTCGAAACCTAATAAACGGGGATGGGTTCGGGGATGGGGGCGGGGATGGAGAACGGGGATGGGGATGGTATTGTCATACCCGGCCCCTACCCGACCCGTTGCCATCCCTAAAGGGGGGCTATGGAAGGAAAAGAAAAAGAAATTCGTTGTGTGGCATAAAAGGAACAGAAAACAAAGATGAACTGGTTTCTTTATCTTTTTCCTATGGTATAGGTAGAGGACCCCAACTACATTTTCATGTTTCCATGATTCTAGCCTCCGGGTAGAAAACACGTTGGTAATTCATGCTTCTAGGATATAGGTATATAGATCATATGCTATTGTAGGTAATAGAGTATCCACATATATTCAACGTCTTGTTTTATTTATTTGTTAACAAAAAGGCAAAAAAAACACTAAAGCCAACTGAAAATTAGAAAGATAAAGTTGAAAAACAAAGTGTTTCATTTTCAACAAAATACCTATATTTGTGTTATAGGTAAATTGACCTGCTGGTGGCAATTGGTTACCTACACGGCAGATACTAAACCCAAATGTACCTATCATATAGGCGAAAATAATACCATGAAAACAAAATGTACCTATGATATAGGTGAAGGTATTCCAATACAGGTAAATAGACATGTGCTATAGGTACATGTGTCGAAGGTTACCTATACAGTAAGTATTAAACCCAATTAAGAAGTATGAAATTTGCAGAAATTGGCTTGACAGAACCATGATTGATTGTGGAAGACGTGATTTTTGCGATTTGCTAATTTTGTTGTTTGTTCATGGCGTCTGAGGATTTTTGCCATTACTTACCTTATTTATATCTTAGGGGTAAATTTGGAACAACAACATAAAAAAAATATAAATATAAAATATAAATCTTAGAAATTAAGGAAAGGTAACTAATCGTATGTGCACAAAAGTCAGATGATTTGAATTACTAATAATAAGCGTGTGGATTGCACCCAAATTCTATCATAAAGAATTGGACTTATGCTGAATTATTTATTAAAATTAAAAGGCTATGAGAGTTTTATCAACTCTCTTGCACCGGTATTTCCGTACATCGGCTTATATCGTATAGGAACTAGAATTTAGAAAATCAAAACACCACCAGTCTCTTCTTCTCATTGATCCCGAGAAACTGCTTACGGAGAGATGGACTCCACATCTTCGTCGAAACTCACCTACATTCCTGAAGAAATTGTACGTGAAATCCTCCTGAGGTTGCCGGCCAAATCTTTAGTCATGTGCATTGCGGTGTGCAAGTCATGGAGTTTTCTGATCAAAAGATGTAACTTCATTGACGCCCATCTCAGCCGCAAATTATCATTCCAATCCAACCACCAAATCGTCGATGGTTGTCAAGTTCTTGTGCTGGAAAATCACACCAAGTTGAACTTGTTGTCATGTTATGGGGATATCCTTTTCCATAACCCTGCGTTACCTGGTGGTGCTGCTGACTATATTACCGAGCTTATGAATCCGCCAATTTCAAACGAAAACACTGGTTTTGACATGGTCCAAACTCGTAACGGGCTTATATGCCTTACTTGTTCTAAGGATGATGACATAGCTGCGACTGACATCTTTCTTTGGAACCCTTCAATTAGAAGGTATGTGGTGTTGCCTAGGCCTAATTTTATTGTATATCTAAAAAATTATTATAACATTGTTCGTCACTACTTTGGCTATGATTCTCACACCAACGACTATAAGGTTTTGAGATGTGTGAGTAATCATTCTACCCTAGTTGCGGTTGAGATTTATTCCTTAGCCAGGGGCTCCTGGAAAACCCTTACCGCGTCAGCTCCTACATATTTTGGGTTTGGCGCTGCTACATGGCCTTTCTCTTACTGGGCTGTTGTCAATGATGCGCTCATTGGGTTCGACCTCGTGAACAAAGAGGGAAGGACCTTGTCATTGTGTCCTTTGATATAAGCACTGAATTGTTTGGCGAGATAATGATGCCTCAAGGTGTGAGAAAAATAGAACATCGATACGTGGACAGCAACGTCTGGATGTCAAAACATAAGGGGTCCGTTGCCTTGCTCGAGTGTAGCAATATGTTCACCCAAAATTCTGAGACTCAACTTCACTTGTGGGTCATGGAAGAGTATGGTGTAGTGGAATCCTGGACCAAATTGTATACTTATTCAATGGCAGAGTATTTTCTATTCTCTCTTGGTTTTAACATCAGTCACGAACATGTGTTTATGCTTGAGATCCGTAAAACTCTACCTCCATCTCCACTGAAGAACCTTGGCATTGGGGAGAGCCAGAAAACTCATCGAGGGGACATATTGAATTTTTTTGTAGAGAGCCTTGTCTTACTTGGCCACCCCAATGCCATTTCCTACTAGAGTAGAGAATCGCTTTTGCTTTTGTAGGTACTGCATTGTTAGATTGTGCTTGATTCAGTGGACATGTATTATTTCAACATTTAAATGTGTTTGCTATATTTAATTTCTTCAGTATTATCACTATGATAAATTAAATTGTGTTGTGTGGATTTTATCCTAGTTATAGCTCCATTTGGCAAAACAGTCAGCAACTCCATTCTTCTCTCTATACACATGCGTGAGGGTGCAATGACCAATTTTTCTCATCAGTTCACAGAAGCTATCAACCAAGGCTGCCAAAGGGTGCAAACCAAGCAGAGAAGGCTGCAGGCAAAGGTTAACAGCGACAGGAGTCCATTTCAATGATTAAATCCCTAATACCTTTTTCCAAGGCCAGTTGCAGACCAGATTAACAGCAAACCCAGAGATCCAGTCTCCATGAAAATCTCTAATAACTCCCTCTGCTCCAATACAACCTGAAGTTGTCTTCCTAGAGCCATAAGAAGTTGGGTCTTAGCATTCCCCGTATTACCAACAAGAGCCGACTTACACTACTCTATAGCTGACACACAAATAGTCTGTCTAGGATTAGAGACCAAACTATGATATGCTAGCACTTAGATATTATTATCCTTTAAGAAATAACTTGTCTATCTCTATTTGGTCATCAAATTATATTTAGTTCAACATGAAATTAGTAATTCTGTGCAGTCTAAGCTTGAAACCCCAATTATTTCAGAATTTCAAAAAATTTCGGAATCTCTAAGTCCATTCCAATTACAATCCAATTTTTATCAAAACTTTCAGACGTCGGAATTGATTTAGACTTCCCAAAATCGAAAATTTTTGGAACGGAATCGGATTTTTCAATCCAACTTGCATCCCTAGGTGAGATAATTCAAACATAAGATCTCTTCCAACAATGATAAGCAAAACCGGTCTTAAAATTCTTAGGATCAAGGCAACAACAAAAAATAGGCCTGCTTAACACACTCATTATAATGTTTCTCTTTCAATAAAACTCCACAATTCACTAAAAAAAACTTACAAAAACTAGAATGGGGAGTCAAACTTGGCCAAGGAAGTTGATTTTTGTGATTGACAAGAGAATTACTACTAGACTAAGAGCTAGTTCATTTCCTCCTCTATAATGATACAAAAGAAAATAAAAAATTGTCACGAATCTAGTTATCTACCAAGAGAAGCCTCTTTTGACAAATCACTTGTGCATAATTGATGTTAAGAGGTAAAATTGCGCCATTTCCATTCGAAAGGGCACTCAAATTGCTCAATACTGATTACGATTCATGTGGTAAGAGCATCTCCAGGAATGCCAGCCAAACTTTCAACTTTGACTTCAAATGACACATAAGGTTTTTTATTTATTTATTTTTAATTTAAAACCCACTTTTATTTTTTCAATTTATCCAGCCACTTTTATAGCTAATTGCTTAGTCAAAGTTTGGAGTTTTGATAAACTTGAATATTCAATTTATTTTTTCTAAATTAAAACCCACTTATACTTCAAAAGTTGTACATTGGAAGGATTTGACTAGCCTCATTTCTCTCTCCTATCTAACCACACTTGGCTAGCCACTGTTCACAGAACTAAATTGACTCATGTCTGACTCAATACCTTCTTTTTTTTGCTACGGGACGAAAACATGGTTTTAATAATTTAAGTTTTTATTATTATTTGAATTTGAATATTTTTGTTGTTATCAATGAAAGTAACTTGAAACAAAACAGTTAATGATCAAAATGGGAAGCACCTGTACATAACTACTGGTGTCTCACTCTGAAGAAAATTAAACTCATATTGATGTAGAACAGTCCGTAGGTTTAGAGTAAACAGCCCGTAAGTTTAGAGTACACGCTTTGAGCAATAGAACAGAGAAGAAATAAGGGATCGAGGAGAAGAATTAGAGATCGAAGAGATGAAGGGAAATGGAAGGAATCAGAGAGTTTAAAGCAAGGAAATTTATCATTAATCAAGTCTGCCTTAAAAGATTACAAACAACTCTATTTATAGAGGCAAAACCCTTTTTAATCTAGGAAAAGGAAAAGTAAACTTTAAGAAATAAGAAAGCAAATTAACTAATAAGAGATCCTTTTAACAAGAAGGAATCTTTAAGAATTAGGAAAACAAATTAACTAATAAGAGATAGGAAAACTAATCCAAGTAGAATTAGGAAAACTAATAATATGCATTCTGCATCATTCTCCCCCACTGAAAAGGAACTCGACACCGGCGAGTAAACCAAGATTAAGGATGACGACGATGTTTGTAAGGATGGATGATGGGAGGACGGGAGGCAGCCAAATCAAGACCATGAAGAGAATCCTGATAATTGTGTAGAAGAGTGGAATCCAACTGCCAAAATTCAACTTCTGTAATCCAAGTATTCGCAGTAGCAGGCCTTCCAACCCAACGAACCAGAGAGCGGGTAGAATCTCCAGGAGACGAGGCCACAACTTCATGATCTGAGACGTCCTCAACCTAATATGTAGGGTCAGAACTAGGAGAAGGACTACGCGGCATCGGAGGAGGAATGAAACCTGTAATATTATTTACGGTGCGGCTATCAACACACCTTCGCTAGGAACCATCCTTTTTGGGGGTAAGGAGAACTAGAACAACACAAGGGTTTAAACTATGACGAATAAAGCAATTATCCAGAAACACCCGAATTAGTCGATTCAATTCCGCTCTGGCAAAAGGATTGATACGATAATAGGGAAGATCAGGAATTTGCGAACCAGGAATAAGGTCAATGGCAAGCCGAATCTCTCTCGTTGGAGGTAGTTCATCTGGTAAGTCATTAGGTATGATATTAGAGAATTCATGGAGGAACTGATGTATGGGTTCGGCAAGTGGTGTGGGGTTGCTATCAGATTCTGATTTAAGCAATAGAGCAAAGGACACACCAGTGTCTTGCAGGTCGTGTACAAAGTCTACAGATGATAAACTACTCAATCGATGCTCCGAAGCCTTCTCTCTAAGTAACAGAGTTGGTTGAACATCCTTAGTTGGTTTGACGGCAGGATTGGAAGGTGTTAGCGTTATGTTCTTTCCCTCATGTTGAAAAGTATATGTGTTCTCTCTACCGCAACTTCTCACACAGTGGTCGTAATGCCATGGTCGGCCTAGTAGCACATGTGCGACACTCATGGGTAGGATATCACAATAAAGTCGCTCATGACAGGGACCCAATTGAAGAGGAACAAGACATCTTTCAATAACAGGTAACTTGGTGTTATCTACCCAGCCAACATGAAAAGGATGGGGATGGGGCTCGGCCTGAAGGTGAAGGCGGTCGACAGCAGCTTTAGAGATAACATTCAGTGTACTTCCCCCATCAATAACTAGTTGGTATCTATTGGTACCGCAAGGGACATAGGTTTGAAAAATACTTGTGCGTTTCCATGAATCAAGAGGTGGAGGTGTAGATGCTGAATAAATACAACGCATGACACTCACTTGGTGAAACGCCTCCTCACAGCAATTATCAAGTGCTGGATCATAAATAGGTTCAAGGGGCTCCACATACATGTCCGCACAAGAGTCCTCATTGAGGGAGTTAATGGTTAAAGTTCGGTGTGGACAACGGGAGGCGATGTGGCCCTTAGCATGGCAACGATAGCATTCGATGTGAGCAGCTGTGTATGGGGCTGGTCCTTTTTCTGTTGTGGGTACCATAGGAGCAGGTGGACCGGCAACGCCATATGTGGAGCTAGGAGTACTACGATTTGGAGTAGGAGTGGAAGAGAGCCCGGAATACCCAGTATATCTACGTTGTAGGCCCAAAAAAGTTTCAGCTTCCAGTGCATGGCAATATGCATCTTCCAAGATATGCGGACGGAATCGACACACTTCACACTTGATATCGTCACAAAGACCATGGATAAAGCGAGACATAGTGATGTCGGGTTCTTCACGAATCCCTGCACGTATCTTGTGTTCAATGAAACGAGTGTGGAATTCAGTAACAGTCGAACTTCCTTGTGAAAGGGTCCATAATTGATCATATAATTGATGGCAATAAAAGGTGGGAAGATATTGTTCACAAAGCTTTAATTTCATCTCGTCCCATAGAGTCACAGGCGGCTGTCCAAATTGATATAGTTGCTCCTCCACCGAATTCCAATATTGTCTAGCGGCTCCCTGTAGCGTCATCTTACCAATGCGAAGTTTATGAGCATCTGTCAAGTTGTACCAGGCGAAATAATCTTCCATGGCTTGAACCCAGTCAAGAAACATTGTAGGATCCCCACGATCATCAAAAGTAGGAGCGGTAGGCTTGATGTGGCGGATGACATCGTTGTCAAATTGGCGAGGAGGATGAGTGCCTTGATCATGTGGAACTGTAGAAGGGCCCGTTGTGTGTTGGGTATAATGAGGCGGTGGCAAAGACCCAAAAGAAAAGGAGGGGCTCCAATTGAGCCTTGGGATCATCAATCGAGAGCCCAATGGAGCTATGAGGCGTGCCGTATGGCACAGTCTTGAGTTGATCCACTAGTGGATTGGGTAGAAGGCCACTTTTTGGTGTTGGCGTAGAGGAACTCGAGAGCAATGCGGAGGTAGAAGAAGGTTCAGCATGTCCAGCCCAAAAGTGATTGATAAGCAACTGAATGGAGTCTTGGAGTTTGGTGATGGCCAGGTCCGTCTTCGCACGATGTGTGGGAGCCTGTACCAACTCGTCTTTGAGGTCAATGCTGAGTTTGGAGAGTTGGGTTTCCATGCCAGTGAGATCGTCAGAAACTTTGTCTTGGAACGCAGGAAATTGTTCTGCAAGGCTAGCCACGGTTTGGGGCGCCATGGGAGAGATCAAACGCAAACGAAAGCGAGGGAAGGCTCTGATTACCAATTGATGTAGAACAGCCCGTAGGTTTAGAGTAAACAGCCCGTAAGTTTAGAGTACACGCTTTGAGCAATAGAACAGAGAAGAAATAAGGGATCGAGGAGAAGAATTAGAGATCGAAGAGACGAAGGGAAAGGGAAGGAATCAGAGAGTTTAAAGCAAGGAAATTTATCATTAATCAAGTCTGCCTTAAAAGATTACAAACAACTCTATTTATAGAGGCAAAACCCTTTTTAATCTAGGAAAAGGAAAAGTAAACTTTAAGAAATAGGAAAGCAAATTAACTAATAAGAGATCCTTTTAACAAGAAGGAATCTTTAAGAATTAGGAAAACAAATTAACTAATAAGAGATAGGAAAACTAATCCAAGTAGAATTAGGAAAACTAATAATATGCATTCTGCATCACATATATATGATTTTCTTAGTTGCCCTCTGTTACTGTTGAAGTTTTAAAGAAAAGCTCTATTTCTTCTAACAATCTCTTATCCCCAAAATTTAATCCTCCAGAATCCCTGTCTAGACAAGATTCGGATGACATCAAGTGAATGAGATACTCACAAACTTCTCCCATGTCGTCCAGGATGGCGACTGCCTTTTTTTTATGCTCTTTTGCACTTTCATCTTGACTGTTGTCAGTGTACTTCTGTTTTCTGCAGGCCTGCAATGTGTAAAATAACTGCATTATCTCTCTTTTTAATATGCTGCTTGAAATGACCGAGGCTAAAATTTTAGGAAAATCCATCAGCCAGTGTTCATTCTAAAACAAACTTGATACAAGTATAATGACTCATTTTCATGTTTGAAGTATTAAAAAAGGAAGCATCATTTTAGTCCGTTAAAGAACATGAACAAAACCAACAGAACAGAAAAGTGCATGACATAGGAATGGTCACCTGGAGCAGCTGATTTACACTACAAATTTGTTCGGCCTTTAAGTACTCGGAGTTCAATAGAGCTCGAAATAAAAGTACAATCTCTGTGCTCAAATTATTTGCTGCAAGGTTTTGAATGATGCCAGATATGCAAGAATCATCAAACACCGATCTCATCCACTCAGGAACCTTCGGCAGCTTTAACAATGTGACTGCTACATGAATTGCAGGCTTGTGAAGATTAATGAAAGATTTTGATGCTAAGCATGGGACTGCTAAAGACATTGCCAGCTCTTCCACAATCATCCTACTCCAATGATTCTTTGTAATCACAATTGTTCCTTGCATTCCCTGCAATCCCCAACCCAAGATCATTGATAGGCAGAGGCCACAATTCATAGCCACTCTGAGGTCACTGTAGAAAATTAAGCCTTCTAGGACAGCCATTACAGACATTAGGTAGTCCATGGTGCATACCAACTCCTCCCCTGTTCTATTCCTCTGATCAGATATTCGGGTAAACAACTCCAATAGGCAGTATGAAGCAACAAGTTTGACCAAAGGTGATCCAAAATGTACTAGTCTGCATAGGTCATGGCAGAATATCCGGATAAAGGAAATCGGCTGTAACCTGTCTCGGGGATCAAAGAAATTTTTCCAGTCCATAATCCCTGGAAAAACAGTGTGCAAACTGGACGAAATGGAAGAAAGAGAAAGAAAACAGTTAGTTTCAAAAGCAAAATTCAGTTGTATGGCTAAATTTAATACGAGGAACTAACCTTCTTAAAGAGAAGAGATACGAGGAACTAACCTTCTTAAGGAGAAGAAGTTTAGTAGAAGCACAAATATTAAAACTTCTCCAGAGCTTGTTTCCTCATCGTGGTCAACCAATGCTGGTCCTTTTAAACATGCTTCATGAATTGTGCTGTTGATTGTAGAGACTAGAGAAGTGCTCAAAATAATGGCTTTCGAAGGTGCTATGAGCACTTCATTGGAAGAATGGTACAAAATTAAACAAAGAATGCCAGTTACTATGAGACATTCTTGATTCCACCCGTCCGCAGCTCTTGTGGTGATAATATTTATCAACTACAAAAGAAGACAAACTGTCTCATTAAATTCCTGTGGCAGAAAGTAAACTGGAATCACAAAAATTAAGTAAGTCACCTTCATAGTCACTGCAAGCCAACATTCATCATCAGAAAGAGTTCCATGGTGCACTGAGCATAAAATTTTGAAAATTAAAACTAAAACGGGTGTGGATATCTGTGGGGACTGTGTATAAGTTGATTCGCAGAAAAGATTCCGGAGAGCACTCCCAATACCATGCAACCATAACTGGTCGGAAGCAACTGGAAATATATCGATAATAGTTCCCACGAGATGCACTACAGAAATTATGTTATGCTCATGCCCTTCTTTCTCGAGAAGTTGTGTCAATAAGGACACCAAAAGTGTTGCTCCATGATTATCTCCTCCTGCTATTAATTCTGCAATTGAATTAATATTTACCGTATGACTGTTCTTTCCATGGACAATGATGCCATTTCCTATATTATTTCCACAAAATTTCAGAAGCTGATATGACAGTGGAGTGCTGAGCTTCT
The DNA here is from genome assembly GCF_000346465.2 of Prunus persica. Taxonomy (NCBI): domain Eukaryota; kingdom Viridiplantae; phylum Streptophyta; class Magnoliopsida; order Rosales; family Rosaceae; genus Prunus; species Prunus persica. The sequence continues at coordinate 14,409,495 of NC_034009.1, forward strand.
CTTGTTGAAACAACCACTTCAATGATATTGGATGAATTCTTGCAGAAGGCAAATCCCATTCGTTTTCACTTAATATCTTGAACAGGATTCTCTCAGCTTCTGGACTGTAGGGGATTTGGTAGCTGACCTTGGCGAGACCCCTATAAAGACCATAAAGATAAACCAGCCTCATCACTGTAGATGGATCAGTGGATCCACCTTGGAGATCACTACTGTTGACCAGAATATATTGCTCTAGAGAAGCTAAAACCAACTTATCATCTGCAAGTCTGGAGAGCAAAGTATTAAAGATTTGAAGAAAAGTAGGTCGTAATTGTTAAATGTACCGCAGAAAACATAGCAAAGCAAATGAAACTAGAAATCAAAATCTCAATTACCTTTCATCATATAAAGAACTGGTGTATAAAATCAGCAAAATGGCAGATTGGCAAGAAGATAATTCCAGATTGCGGGAGTTCTTTTGCCCAAGTAGAAAGAGCAAATCAATGGGATCAGATGGGAGACATAAAGTAGCATCTCTAATAGGTTGCCCAGAATCATTTCCCACAAGAACATCTACCAGTGAACTGAGCATCAGATACACCCTCCATTTCATCTTTTCTGTGGGAAATAAACCTAGGCATCCAAACGACAAACTGAACCAACTGTTCGAAACTAGGTTCTCTGCGAGTTCTGCTGCTTGATTATTGGAATCCTGAAGCAGTATCGAATGAAATGTTTCCAATACTCCAAGGACAGTTTCCTCATCCATTTCATTGAAGTTGGTTCCAAGCCAAGGTAACAAATGTTTTGTACATACATTCACAATAAATTGTCGTAGTTCCGATTTAGTGGAGTCAGTAGAATTTCCTTCACGACTATAAATATTGTACACCTCCTTAAGTAGGAACAAGGAATGCAAAAGTTTACAAGGATTCTTCTCCGAGATACTTAGACAAGCTGATACAGCATGTTGCATTGCTTCTTTAATTGAAATTTGTAGATTCAAATTCCCATGAATAGATGGAGTTCTGACGATAGCTACAACAACTGAGCAGGTCAATATAAATGTCTCCTCAAGCATGCCTATCTCCCCATCAGAATGCTTTTTAAGCATCTTTGCTAGAACAGGTACTAGCTCTGTTATATGAGAGGAGGATACCATTCCAGGGCAATCAGATATGCAGTTCAGAATGAGTTTTAATGTCTGATTTTGAACTGGATGGAGAGGAATGTCAGCTACATAATTTAGTACTGGAACCAAAGTTGCAAACCCAACAAGAAGCCTCTGTTTGAAAGCTTGCTCAGCTTTTGATAAAATGTCAAGTACCTGAACACAAGATTTGACCACTGGATCCTTGCATTCTGTTCATCAACAAAGCTTATTAGCTCTTTTATTCTTGGGTTCATGAAGTTGGACTTTCTGAGGGTTTTACTTGATAATACAGTTATAAAAAATAAAAATAAAACGCTTAAGCAATCTACACTAGGACACTGCAAAATTTGTAGAAATTCAATAAATACTTCTGAATAATGATAATTGTTGACGCCTTACTTAAACAGCACAGTTTCTGTTTTCCTGATGTTTGGCAATACTCAAAAAACATCAAGCAGATAGCTGTTATTGTTCTATTTGGCACTGAAACTTTACCAACCTGACAATCTTAGTATTTCAAATACATAATCTGCAATGTTCTCTTCCACTAGGAATTGGGCTTCTTTGCCTGAAGTGCCTTCCCAGGAGGACATGTAATGAAACAGTAAATCAAGTGTGCTGATCTGGACTTGGCTGTCTGTTGAAAGCATTGGGCCTTTGATGGCTTCCGTAAACAATATACTCATTGGATTCGCATCTTTTCCATCTTCTGTTGCTTGCTCAAAGCTATCTCCTTCGGATGAACTCATGCTGTTTAAATCAACTGCATATGCAGCCCCGAAAAGCCCTCTCAGAGCCAACACTGTCAAGAATGCTGCACAAGTAATATGGAAATTGTTAGTTGAGAGAAGACAGGACTGATACCAATGAGGGAATGTGCATGTAAAATGGGGAGAATTCCATTCTGTGTCAGGATCACTTCCCCAAAGAGTTATATATTACCTGAAAGGTTTTAAATTATAATTGTTTCCGCTACAGGCGGTAAGTTCTATAGTCAAGAACTCAAGCACTTGGAGCTGCAACGTTTTTATCTTTTGATTCTAAATAAACTCAAGATGCAAATTATCTTGTCATGAGATATGAACAAATTGATGGCATTGTTGTACAATCATTCGAACTAACTGATCCAACTATTGATGAGAGAAATTGCAAGGACCTTCACCTTCAAAGTTAAAATATGGTCTGACATCAATAAGAAACAATTGTGGTATAGTCGGGGAGTTCGTTTGCAGGCTTGATGTCTACTTCGAAACATTTAATAAATAGAAACTCATGGGGGATAACAAGCTGACCAAAATGCTAGTCACATATTGCTGAGCTGTGCTTCAAATAAGGGAAAATGGACCCAATTCAAGAAGTGGAATACTGACCTACACAATTCAAGCGGACATCATCGCTTTGGGTCTTCATGAGGGCCTCTAGAGACAAGCGCAATAGCTTGGGGCAAAAGGCAAATAAAAAATCAGTTCCATCACCAACCTCTGATGCATATTGAAGAACAGATACCTTGTATAGAACAAACAGGATTTCTCCCCGAATCTCTTCACTGTGTTAAAGGAATAAAATAGAGGATTTTAGTTATAATGTGGTAAATGCATGGAAAAAGGAACATGTTATATTATCAGTTTTCTTTATTTGTTACCTTGGCAATTGAAGACCTTCAACAAGATTGGTGATGAGACCATATTTGTCTCTAATGTGAGCGTAAGGATTATTCTGCTGGCAGTTTAACAAAACCCCTAAGCTGTGAAGCTGCACTCAAAGAATGGCAGAATTGTTAGCAGGGACATATAGGTTTTGAGATCAATAAGATGTAAGTCTTAAAGATATTGTTGAAAAACGTTTCGTCAGTAGAAGCCAGTGGGTGCACAGATGCTTATCATCGTTGAGACTTCCTTGTAGACTCTAAACCGTAGCCATTAAACTTGCATATGAACAAAGCCATGATGCACAAATTTAATATAAAAGGCCAAAAAGTAACCAAAATACAAGGATCAGAGAGTTTCAGTTCGGGTATACTAACTTGCCCGCTCAAATTTCATTTTGACTTATAGAGTAGAGAAATCTAATTTCAAAGAAACAGGACAAACTATTCAAGGATCTCAACCAACACTAACTCATCCTATTCTGTTTATGAATATAAATATGACAATTTCAGGTTTTAGTTAACAATCCTTCAACTATAGTATTGTTGTACCATGAGAAACCAAAACTAACCAAGCTATCCTGCCTGCATATGATTATCAAGTTCGATTAATAACCGATCAATGAGAAACAGTAGAAACAAGTTCGATTTCACCAGATTCATCCACCCCAATTTCTAACCCCTGACCAATCATACACTGTTTGATTACCGAAAAATTACGGAATTCATAATTTTCCTTCATAGTCTCAGGAAGCAAACAGAAAATAAAAATTACCCAAAATATATATCTAAATCTGAAAACTGATATGTAAATTCACAAACACGCAGAGTTTTAATATGAGAAACAGTAGAAGAATCAAGCTCGATTTCTCCACATCCGTCGGACCGTAACAAGTCATACACAGTTTCGCTACCGAGAAACACAAATCATTTTCTCAGGAAGCAAACAGAAAACAAATCACAACCGGAAAATTTTATCTAAGTCTCAACAGTAATTCCAGAGTTCACAGACAAACAAAGAGAGAATGGAGAGATGCGGATGATGGAAATACCGTATAAAGCTGACCGCGACTCCAGGCCAAGGCACCAGAAGAGAGGCGGTCGGAAACCCTAGCGACGAAGTCAGCAGAGATCGAGGCACCGGAAGATTCGCAGAGAGCGGAAATGAGATGGACGACTTGTCGTGCGATGGGGTCGTCGTCGAAGGAAGAGAGAGCATGAACGAGAGGCGAGACGAGGAAGTGAGGGTGGAAGTCGACGAGAGAGCGGAGGAAGGGGGGGTCGGAGGAGATGGCCTGAGAGAGCTGAGAGAGGGCGTAGGACACGTGGACGGTGGGGGATTGGGGGTTGGAGATGAGGTTGGAGAAGCAGAGCAAGCAGATGGAGCCGCCTTGCTTGGTTCGGAGCAAGAGCGTGGATCTGTGGCCCTCTGAGCACGTTCTCGGTGACACAACGGAATTCGAAGCTTCTTCTTCTTCATTTTCATTGTAGTCTCGGAGGAGCTGCTGTGACTGTGAGTCGTCGAAGTACATTTTGTGTGACTTCGAAGAGTGTTTGAATTTTGGCGCCAGTGAAAGAAAATAAAAGAAAGGAAGCAAATGAAGAATTTGGGCTCTTGACCAACAAAAAAAGAAAAGAATTTGGGCTAAAAAACGGAGCCTCTTCCTCTAGCTGCCTCTTGGCACGTGCACAGACTTCGCTGCTGTGAAAAATCTCCTCTTCTTCTCTTTCATTCTCTTTCATTTATTTAATTTCAGAGTAAATTGCCATACACCCCCAACTAAGAGCATCTCCAGGAGACTCTTTAAATTTTACCCAAATTCTATACTCCAGCAGGCTCTCTATTTTAGCTAATCTCGAATATTTTATTATTTCTTAAAATTTAAACATTTAGCATAACTACTTTTCCAACAGCTAGTTTTCTAACAACTAATTTTTTAATAGCTAGGTTTTTTTTTCTTTCCAAAATGACATATTGTCTATCTATAAATAAGAACATATCTTCACTCAATTTCCTTCATCTACAAGAAAGAAGAAAAAAAAAATCCTTTTTCATTTCTCATTATTTTATTTGAACTCCATTTTCCCATTAGTTCTTAATATTATTTATGCCACGTCGTTCTATAGCAAGTCGTTTTCTACGTAGTATTCTCTTCGACAACGATGTCCTTGATGACCAATATGAAGATGATTTGCTTGCACATATAGAAGCAGCGAATTTACCCAATGAAGGACAAACATCAAGACATCATGGTTCTATTGAAGGTCGTGTTGTTGTTCCACGCTACGTAGCTCGAGGTGGTCAAAATCTTTATGAAGACTATTTCGTTGATCCACCTGTATTTCCTGACCATTTATTTCGGAGGAGGTTCAGAATGAGTCGCAACATTGTTCTTCGACTTACAAACGCGGTGGAAAATTACGATCCTTACTTTATTCAATGAAGGAATGCCGCTGGACTTCTCAGTTTATCATCCCTTCAAAAGATTACAGCCGCACTAAGGATGCTTGCTTATGGCAATGCCGCTGATAACTTGGATGAATATGTGAGGATTGGAGAAAGCACTCCGTTAGAGAGTTTGAAAAGATTTGTCAAGGCAATTGTTGCAACCTTTGGTGATGAGTACTTGAGATTGCCAAACACCAATGACATCACAAGATTGCTTGCAATTGGGGATCAACGACACTTTCCTGAGATGTTGGGGAGCATTGATTGCATGCGTTGGAGATGGAAAAATTGTCCATTTGCGTGGCAAGGTATGTATTCTAGTCACTTCCATAAACTAACAATTATTTTAGAAGTTATGGCTTCATATGATCTTTGGATATGGCATGCCTTTTTTGGTTATAGGGATCCCATAATGATATTAATGTCTTAGACTGATCTTTCATTTTCAATGAACTGGCTAAAGGTCGCGCTCCTCCAGTCAACTATTCAATTAATGGTAACGATACCATGGGATATTATCTCGTTGATGGTATATATCCAACGTGGTCAACATTTGTAAAAACAATCCCTACACCACAAGGAAATAAGAAGAAATATTTTGCTGCAACTTAAGAATCAGTTAGAAAAGACGTCGAACATGCATTTGGGGTGCTTCAATCATGTTTTGCTATGGTACGAGGAACAGCTCGTCTATGGGACCAAAACACATTGAAAGACATTATGACTGCATGCATAATAATGAATAATATGGTTATTGAGGAGGAGCAACATGATGAGAGATATTGTCATCAAATCCATAACTTTGATAGAATGGGGGAAATACCAAATATAGAACCTACACGCGAGTGTTCACTAGGACTAACACAATTTATTCAAAGCCATATTGGCATCAGAGACAAACAAACTCATTGTAGGCTCCAAGCAGATCTTGTCAAGCACATGTGGCAACAACATGGAGGAGAATAATGTATGGAAAGTAAAATGGAAACAAACTCATTTTATTTGATGATAAATCAGGTTATTGTTCAATATGATGGCCTTGATGAGTACTTCAAGGTTGCGGATGCTTATATGGATATTATTCTTCAAAATGTATTCTGGTTCTTAGTGGGTTTTCATATGTATTAGACAAATCGAAAGTTCCAGTTGGTTGTAACACCTTTCTAGTTGACTGGTTCTTTGTTTACTTTAAATTAATCTATTTGTTGTTGGTTGGGGGGGGGGGGGGGGGGGGGGG
>NC_034009.1:14416060-14419287 GCF_000346465.2 Prunus persica
GCAATTTCCACCCCATTGGGATTTTCTCCCTTTTCCTCTGGCCTGCCCAATTTCTTTACAGCCTTTTTACCTTCTAGCATTTCTATACATCTAGATTCTTGAGAATCTTCCCCTAAATTGGCTGCACATGGAATGTAAGGAGAAGAAGATGCATGGCTTGCATTTGGACTAGTCTTGGATTTTTTCTTGCTAGTTTCAGTAGTCCATTTAGGGAAAACTGCCCTCCAGCAAAGTCGCTACTTCTCTCTCCATTTGGAGATCGCTATTTTGGCTCACTACATGTAGAGAGGAGGAGAGTGAAATTCAAGGCTCGCCATCTCGTTCAAACCCAAAACTTCAAAGTCTCCATCATTTCTCTATTTCTCTCTATTCTCTCTGTCAAAGTATCCTTCGCCATCTCTATTCTCTCTGTCAAAGTCTCCATCGTAGTCTTTATTTTCTATGTTTCTCCACCCTCTTTGAACTCTGAGGTGGTGTTTCCAGGTGAGATTTAAAAATTCCCTTTTAATTACTTGAAATTTGTATATGGGTTTCTAGGTTTTTGCTTGGAAGGGTTTGAGTTTGTGCTTCAAATTAATAAGTTCCTCTGCAATTTCTACAATTTGGGTTTAGGGAAAAGTATTTGGGTTTGTATATGATACAATTTCTACAAGGGTTTAGGGGAAAGTATTTAAAAGTACTTGAACTGTTGGATAAAATTCTGCTGCAATTTCTACAAATTGTGCCATCATATGTCTTTAATTATTTTGCTTCTTTTTATTTTTATTTTTATGGTTTATGTTTTCCTATGCCCAATTTGTGAATAGATCAAGGAGAAGGAGAAGGCGTAGCAGAGGAGGTTCATAACTGGGAGCAGCAAAACAATGGCCTTAACCTGCTTCAACAGCCGCTTCCATGTTTAAATATGGGGTGATTAGTTTTCTACGGCCTACCTTTCTCTAGATCTGCAAATTGTGCTTCGGTGAAAGAAAAATAATATTAATGTGCTTCTCTGCAAATTGTTAGATGGATTCTATAGATAATACATATTATGCCAACATCCTCAATGGACAGGTAGACCTTAATGGTCCATTTTCAACATTTGGTTGCACGCCTACAAACCAAAATGAAGGTGACAATGACATGCCTCGAGTGATTGTTCCAGCTATACCAACCACCTAGAAATCACAAAGAGCTAAGAATTTTGTTGTTGAAGAAGATATGCTTCATGTGTCTGCATGGCTCAATGTTAGCTTTGATCCAGTGCATGGTAATGAACAAAGGAGTTCTACTTATTGGAATAGAATTCGGAAGTACTGGATGGCAGAGAAAAAGTTTACTTCTGATCGCAGTTCCAATTCTCTTCTACATCGTTGGTCAAGAATTCAACTCTCAATCAATAAATTCTGTGGATACATGGCCAAGATTGAAGGGAGGTCTCAAAGTGGTGTCAATGAAAAAGACAGGGTAATCTTCTTGCCAAAATTACTAATTTTCAATCACATTTAGTCATTATGTATAATTAGTTTTGCGATACTCGCCTATGCCATTTACTTAGAAGTTCTAACCCTTGCTTGTTTTAATTGTTAAATATTTTCTTTTGCTAAAAAGTCTTACATTAGCCAATATATATGTAGACGCATATGAGAATATTTGCACGCTTGATACTTGATGTCTGTTAGTTTAATACCGAAATGCCATTTACTTAGAAGTTCTAAGCCTTGCTTGTTCCAATAGTTGAATTTTTGACCTGGGAATGTGGTTCGTTGGCAAAGTTTTTGAAATTCATGTACTATTCTAACATATATATAATCATGTTGTTCTTTTTATTAGCTTATCCAAAGGTTTTCCTTAATCTTTACTTGCAATAAGTTTTGCATGAAACTTATGTGATCTTTCCAGCTTTCCAAGCCATATATATATATATATATATATATATATATGAAAGCCAATTTCCACTGTGCAAATCTTACAAGCAAAAGAAATGTATCAACAACTCATGGGATCAACATTTGTGTATGAGCATTGTTGGCATCTATTGAAGGATCAACCTAAATGGACTACTGAAACTAGCAAGAAAAAATTCAAGACTAGTCCAAATGCAAGCCCTGCATCTTCTTCTCCTTGTATTCCATGTGCAGTCAATTTAGGGCAAGATTCTCAAGAATCTAGAATTATAGAAAGGCCAGAAGGTAAAAAGGCTGCAAAGAAATTGGCAAGCCAGAGAAAGGGTAAAAATCCAATGGGTGGAAATGCAGAGTCTGCAATAGATCTTTAAATGAAAATCCAAGAATTAAGAAAATAGAAACTAGAACATGCACGCATACAAGATGAGCAATTCCAATTGATGTAACTTGCTATTAGGTGTGAAGAAGTTCTAATTCAACGTTGAAGTGAGGATTCTATAATAATGGCAATGGATACAATTGACATGCTATCAATGCAAGCAGAATATATTATAGGCCTTCAAAAGGACATCTTGTCAAAAGTTGCTGATGGGAGGAGGAATGAGCCACAAAAATTTGCTAGATTAGTCGAAATGACTGGAGCTATTAGTGTGTTGTACTTTTATGTGCATTTTATTTTTGGGTAAACTGATTATGTACCTCTTTGGCCTATAATTTTTTTTTGGGTAAACTGATATGCTCTTTGTGAATATTGCTTCTATTATTGAATACCAGAAGATTTGTTATTTGTAATATAAAAGAGTTTCTTTAGAGGGCTGTAATATACTGCTTGTTACAAGCAGTTTTAGGAATACTAAGGTTGAAAGAGTGTTGTTTATAAGAGTTCAATGAGTTGTTAATTGGTTGTATTGGGGTTTTCTGTTAGTTTTTTTTTTTTTGTTTTGGCGGACTGCTTGATCACTTTCAAGTAATATCATATTTTTCTGTTTCATATTCCTCTCTCCCCTCCGCCCCCGCTCCAAGTTGGGTCACAAAGTAACGCCCTTAAATTATCGCTAATTGATAAAGGAGGAAGGGGGGCATAGACAGCCAGCAGGTTTGGCCTAGTAGCAGTCCCCTTGATAGAGTGCGTACTAGCTCACTGATCGAGCGCTCTTGCGCCGAATATAAACGTGGCTCATCGATCTGCCTTAGCTGTTGGATGTAAAAATGCATCGGTGGGGGATCTCTCCCTCTTGAGGGAAAAACAGCGGTGCGTCGGTTGATAATCAGAAGCTTATATGTCTGCTTGATTACCCCAACATTGAGAGAATCCAATGCCCCAAAACCTAAGGGTTCCTC